>NC_056733.1:971038992-971073992 GCF_019279795.1 Protopterus annectens | reverse complement strand
AAATATATATATGTGTTAACACAATTAATAACTAATAAATTGCAAATATATATACACACATATTGAAAAAAGTTTATACTGTATACCATATTGACAAGTATTTATATAATGTACCATGTGTACATAGGGAAGGTTAAAGAAAAGGGACCGAAAGAAGGGGAAGGGGAAAGGGAAATGGGGATGAGTGAAAGAAAGAAAAGGAAAGATATAAAGGGAACAGTATGAAAGAAGAAAGAAAGGAGATGAATTACCTTGTTAGGCTACAAAGTTTTAAAATAGGCATAATGGAGCAGATATCATTTAATCCGGGTAGGCAATATGAAAATAATCTAATCTGCCAAATAAGTTCAACGTTCTAGTTGTAATTCTATTGGTCCCCTCTAACATTAGGTATGAGTTGATCCAAAATCCAGAATTTAAAATTGTGATCTGGACATTCATTAATATGCCTGCAAGAGCATTCTCACCATTACATTTTTAATGTTATACACATGCTCATATATTCTGTCTCGAGTCTTCTAATAGTTTGCCCACATAGAAGCAATGGCATAACTGGCATATTGCCAAATATATAACCATCTTTGTATTACAGTTATTTTTGAATTTACTTCTTAGGGTAAATCCATTTATTTTGACAGTGTGCCCCATGTGTATATACCTACAATAGGGACAGTTACCACATGTCGACATGTTTTAAAACTTGATATTGTGTTGGTATTATTATTAATGACATCCAATATTTGTTTAAAGTTCTTATCATGTCTTATAGTAATTTTGGTCTGTCACCTAATTTATTTATTAGTTCTTTATTCTCCTTCAAAATGTTCCAATTTTTATAAAAGATATTTTAATAATGAAAAATCGAACAATATGTTAGTGTCAAACTGTATTCAAGGGTAACTTGTTCTGGTTCAATGTAATGTTAGAGCTATTCAACTGGTCTGGGCTGGCTAAAGAATGTTGGCAGGTTTCTGCTCTCCAGAATGGGTTTGTAAAACCCATTATTTCTTTCAATTACGTCCATGATGTTATCTATAAAGTTACTTGGGTATGCTCTATTAAGGAACATACTTCTTAAGTTATCACATTAAGCCACAAATTCTTCTAGTTTGCTGACCATTCTGGCTGCTCTCACAGCCTGGCTTTTGACTACCGATTTCTTTTGATGGATGGGGTGGGCACTAGTGAAATGCAGAAGGTATTAGAGTAAGATGCCTTCCTATGTATTCTAGATTCAAAGCTACCTATCATGTCATTCTTAATTAGAAGTACATCCAAGTAAGCTATTTCTTTAATATTAAAATTGAATGTGAATTCAAGAAGTTGGTGGTCGAATTGAAGTAATTAACTAGGTTAAGCTGCTTGGTGTGCTGAACCTTCTAATAGGATGAAGATATCATCCAAATACCGTATAAAATCTTATTTTAGAAGTAATATCTTTGCTAGCACATATTCCTTTTCCCAGAAGCTCATGACCAAGTTAGCAAAGCTTGAGCCACAAGGGGACATGGCTACCCCTTTCTTTGATGATAAAATTTGCCATTAAATGTTATAATATTGTGTGCCAAAACTATTGTGAGTAGTTCCTCAATCAGCCATATCTCGCATTTGTTGCATTCATATTTTCAAGTTTAATGATATCCATTCTATACCCAAATCTTGTGGAATTGACGTATAAAGATCTTTAACGTCTATAGTAAGTAAATTATAATTTGGGTTAAAGGGTAATTCATTAATCTTGGCTAAAAATGACCAAGAGTCTTTACAAATGGTAGGCTCCAGTTGAACATATTTTCAACAGGCCATCTACCATTTTTGCATAAGTAATGCTGTTTGTTCCACTAACTATTGGTCTAAAGGGTGGATTTTCCACATTCTTATGAATTTTAGGTATTCCAAAAAGAATGGGTGCAACCGGTGATGTTAGAATAAGGTAATTAAGTTGGTCTAATAACCTTAGACCAACTTAATTACCTTATTCTAACATCACCGGTTGCACCCATTCTTTTTGGAATTCATAAGAATGTGGAAAATCCACCCTTTAGACCAATAGTTAGTGGAACAAACAGCATTACTTATGCGTGTGCAAAAATGGTAGATGGCCTGTTGAAAAAATATGTTCAACTGGAGCCTACCATTTGTAAAGACTCTTGGTCATTTTTAGCCAAGATTAATGAATTACCCTTTAACCCAAATTATAATTTACTTACTATAGACGTTAAAGATCTTTATACGTCAATTCCACAAGATTTGGGTATAGAATGGATATCATTAAACTTGAAAAATATGAATGCAACAAATGCGGAGATATGGCTGATTGAGGAACTACTCACAATAGTTTTGGCACACAATATTATAACATTTAATGGCAAATTTTATCATCAAAAGAAAGGGGTAGCCATGGGCTCCCCTTGTGGCTCAAGCTTTGCTAACTTGGTCATGAGCTTCTGGGAAAAGGAATATGTGCTAGCCCAAAGAGATATTACTTCTAAAATAAGATTTTATACGAGGTATTTGGATGATATCTTCATCCTATTAGAAGGTTCAGCACACCAAGCAGCGAACCTAGTTAATTACTTCAATTCGACCACCAACTTTCTTGAATTCACATTCAATTTTAATATTAAAGAAATAGCTTACTTGGATGTACTTCTAATTAAGAATGACATGATAGGTAGCTTTGAATCTAGAATACATAGGAAGGCATCTTACTCTAATACCTTTCTGCATTTCACTAGTGCCCACCCCATCCATCAAAAGAAATCGGTAGTCAAAAGCCAGGCTGTGAGAGCAGCCAGAATGGTCAGCAAACTAGAAGAATTTGTGGGCGAATGTGATAACTTAAGAAGTATGTTCCTTAATAGAGCATACCCAAGTAACTTTATAGATAACATCATGGACGAAGTAATTGGAAAAAGAAATAATGGGTTTTACAAACCCATTCTACGGAGAGCAGAAACCTGCCAACATTCTTTAGCCAGCCCAGACCAGTTGAATAGCTCTAACATTACATTGAACCAGAACAAGTTACCCTTTGAATACAGTTTGACACTAACATATTGTTCCGATTTTTCATTATTAAAAAATATCTTTTATAAAAATTGGAACATTTTGAAGGAGAATAAAGAACTAATAAATAAATTAGGTGACAGACCAAAAATTACTATAAGACATGATAAGAACTTTAAACAAATATTGGATGTCATTAATAATAATACCAACACAACATCAAGTTTTAAAAACATGTCGACATGTGGTAACTGTCCCTATTGTAGGTATATACACATAGGGCACACTGTCAAAATAAATGGATTTACCCTAAGAAGTAAATTCAAAAATAACTGTAATTCAAAGATGGTTATATATTTGGCAATATGCCAGTTATGCCATTGCTTCTATGTGGGCAAAACTATTAGAAGACTCCGAGACAGAATATATGAGCATGTGTATAACATTAAAAAATGTAATGGTGAGAATGCTCTTGCAAGGCATATTAATGAATGTCCAGATCACAATTTTAAATTCTGGATTTTGGATCAACTCATACCTAATGTTAGAGGGGGACCAATAGAATTACAACTAGAACGGTTGGAACTTATTTGGCAGATTAGATTATTTTCATATTGCCTACCCGGATTAAATGATATCTGCTCCATTATGCCTATTTTAAAACTTTGTAGCCTAACAAGGTAATTCATCTCCTTTTCTCTTTCTTCTTTTCATACTGTTCCCTTTATATCTTTCCTTTTTCTTTCTTTCACTCATCCCCATTTCCCCTTTCCCCCCCTTCCCCCCCCCTTCTTTCGGTCCCTTTTCTTTAACCTTCCCTATGTACACATGGTACATTATATAAATACTTGTCAATATGGTATACAGTATAAACTTTTTTCAATATGTGTGTATATATATTTGCAATTTATTAGTTATTAATTGTGTTAACACATATATATATATTTCGAATGCTAACAGCAACATAAGACTTACTTATTGCATAATTTTAAGTAGGTACAGATTTATTAATTTTCATATTAGAATATGGCTCTGGGATATGAGATAATTATAAACACCTATTATACAGATATAATAAGTTGAATGGTAGAACTTATTAATAAATTATCATTAGGTTAGCAAGCTGCTTAAAGTTATTCTCTGATAGTTCGGAAGCTTTTTCAAAAGCCCACTATTTGTAATACTTTATTTTAATGTATGTTTTAAAAGGTTCTTACAAACTGAATTGATGCTGGTTGTTTAACTTTTTAAATTTTTAAACTATTCTAAACTGTTTAGTTTATTTTATTTTTTAAGTAATTAAAAATTTTAATATAATTAGTAACGAAACATCAGCTGACCAGCAGGAAGTTACTTAAAGGATGTAGATAATTAAAAAATGTCTTTCCTCTGATGAAGTTCGTACATTGTGCGTACGAAAAGCTTTTGTAGTGCTTAAGGAATTTAAGAGTGTTTTTCTACAGTCTACAGTTGCCTTTTGCTTCCGAGTACAAGTGTGTGTAATGTGTCTGATGTAGGCCCTCAGACCACTCCATTACTTTATCTCTGCAGGTGACTTTTGGTTTGTCCTGGTCTCCACCAAAAATACATTCTTGGGAAACATACCCTTTGACCTGCCCCTTAACCTCCCCCCAGGAAGAGGATCAAGCAGTGCCTCTTGATTCTTTTCCCTCCCCAGCTGGCTACCCTTTGACCTGCCCCTTAACCTTTCCCCAGGAAGAGGATCAAGCAGTGCCTCTTGATTCTTTTCCCTCCCCATCTAGCTACCTTTTGACCTGCCCCTTAACCTTTCCCCAGGAAGATGATCAAGCAGTGCCTCTTGATTCTTTTCCCTCCCCAGCTGGCTACCCTTTGACCTGCCTCTTAACCTTTCCCCAGGAAGATGATCAAGCAGTGCCTATTGATTCTTTACCCTCCCCAGCTGGTTACCCTTTGACCTGCCCCTTAATCTCCCCCCAGGAAGAGGATCAAGCAGTGCCTCTTGATTCTTTTCCCACCCCAGCTGGCTACGTCTGTACTTGGTGTACTGTCTGATCACAGGTTACCTGCGTGATTATCAGGACTCTGCCTCATGGAGCCTACAGACGACAAATTTTGAATGGATGTATAGCAGGTCTTCCAACTGTCCCTATTTTGGACAATCATTCCTATTTTCAGGTTTGATTTACCCCTTCACACAATTGTCTGAATTCCCGTCATCACGCATGATTTGTGAAGCTGTGTTATGCACAGACAACCTCACCACATGACCAGCATTCTGTTGGTTCCAATAATTTAAAGAAGGAGGGACAAACGTCTTACATCTTCTTTCCTCAGAAGCAGAAAACAATGGCCTTGTGTGGTAGAACTGTGTGATAGTCCAGTAAAGTCTACTGCCTCTTTGATAACATGATGATACTTTTCCTTTATATTTGTCACTGATTTTTATACTTGTTTCTGAGAAGCATTTGGCATTCCTATTGGAAGCAGAAAGAGTTATTTGCTATTTGGTAATTCCAATGTTATGTTAATTAGATGACCAGATTGTTGGCTGGATAGAGCTAGTTTTCAAGCATCTTTGTACTTGTTTTCACTGTCTGCAGATTGAGAGGGATGATGCATGCCCTGATAACCATGGGGGTATAAAACTCCAGTCTTCTAACATGAAGTACACAGCAGCATATTAACATAATAAGAAACTCCGATAAAGATGCTGAAAATAATCTAAGATAATGACAGTAAAATTCTTCCATCCAACCACAACCCCTTTTGCCATTTGGAACATGGGGTCAGGGTGTGATTTCTGCAGGGACAATCATCTCAAGTCAAGTTTTACACCACCAGGTGGAGAGCCCTGCTGTGGCAGTTCATTCATACCACTCACACCTACAGCCAATTTAGAGTGTCCAATCCACCTACTACATTTATTTATTTATTTATTTAATTTTACATTTGTTGACAAGGATAGTCCGACTGGATACTTGTCCATTTTCAGCCGAGGCCCATGGAGAAAAGCTCCATACATACATACAGAAAAACTGTTACATTAAACAAGTTAAAGCACTGTTACAGATACAATACATAGGATAAAAGTCATTCATTCTGTCATATATAAATGTGATTTGTTATAGAGTAACAATTAGGAAGCAATGTAGGGGTGGCCAAATGATCTCTTTAGCACTTGTTTATATTGCCAGAGTTAGTCATGATTAGAACAAGGACATAACATTGCCTTTTAAACTACTGTTTTAGATTTTTTTTGAAATGGGTTAGAACGGGTTCTGAAGTAAGCTCAGCAGGAATTGAGTTCCATGTTTTACCAACAGAGTTGGCATATAGAGAGTCGTCTCCAGATGAGTTGTTGCTTTTGAGGGTTTGGACTGGTAATTTGTTGGATGAGCGAAGTGTCTTGAGATTGCTATAAGGGGTGATCATTTTTGTAAGTACCGGTGTATTTTCAGGTTGGTAGTGACTTTTATGTGCTAATATTAGCTCATTATACTGAAGTTGGATAGGCAATTCTAGCCACCCTAGATTCTTTAGGTTTAGACAGTGGTGTGTTCTGTATGCTGCTCCAGTGGCAAATCTAGCAATATGATTAAAGCAGCTAGAGAGTTTATTAAGGTCAGACATACTCAAATTCGTGAAGAGAGGGGATGCATAAAGGAGTTTGGAAAGTAGATTTGTACGGGCAATTACCATCCTAGCTAGTGGAGTGAGGAAAGGTTTGATCTTGTATGGTGAGCCAAGTTTTTTATTAATTTGTTTAATAGTTTGATTAATATGCATATCAAACTTGAGGTTATTGTCAACTGTGACATCAAAGAGTTTGGTACAGGTATCTGGGACAATGACAGTGCCATTGTTAGATTTTATAGTAAACGTTGGAGCGGAGGCTTTATGAGTAGGGGAGAAAAGCAGTAGCTTCATTTTGTTAGGATTTGATAGGAGACATCGATTACAGAGCCAGTTTTTGACAGTATTAAAAAACATTTTGGGATAGAGTCTGCAGACTTAAAGGGGAGGTGGCAGAGCAAATCAAAGTGGAGTCATCTGCATATTGAATGCAGGTGGCTGTTGGGATGACTGTGTACAGGTCATTAATAAAGATAAAAAATAATAGGGGTCCTAATATAGAGCCCTGAGGGGCCTCAAGGGTGATACGTAGAAGGGATGATAGTTTGTTCTGCCATAGTACAGCCTGTTGCCTACCACTCAGATAAGATTTGAACCATTGGATAGCCTGGACATCTAGGGGAATAATTTTAAGTGTGTGTATGAGTAGTTGGTGGATGACGATGTTGAAGGCTTTGGAGAGATCAAGGAAGATGGCAGCAGACAGCTTATTGTTTTGGTTTTAATTAATAACATTGGAGATGGAGAGGGGGGCTGTAGTTGTACTGTGGAACTGTCTGAAACCATACTGTGAGTTAGCCAGGAGATTGTGCTGAATGAGATGGCTCAGGAGTTGTTTATGGATGCACTTCTCCATAATTTTAGCCAGGAGTGACAAAATAGCTATAGGTCTGTAATTTGACACTTCAGTGGAACTGCCCCCCTTATGGAGTGGAATAACATGGGATGTCTTCCAGATGGATAGTGGCTTCTGATATAGTTCTGTTGATCAGGATAGAGATCGGGTATGCTATGGGATCCACAGCTGGGAGACCATCTGCTGCAAGGGTGGTAGGTTTTATTTTCTTGATTAGGGCACAGATAAGTGATGTGGAAACTGGTTGAAAGTTAAAGGAGAGTTGAGAACTAGGTTCATTGGCATTAGGATTGGGCAAATGGGAGATAGTTGGTTAGCTAGTGACTGTATAGTTTTTGTGAAGAAACTATTAAAGGAATTGGCAATGTCATTCGAAGGTTTTTGGATGGTAGCCAAGGGGGTAGGAGTTGTGCATTGCCCTGGGTGAATAAGTTTATTTATGTCTGCCCAAATATTTTGCGGATTGTTTTGATTCTTCTGTTGTAAATGGCAGTAAAAGTCTTTTTTATCTAGGGTGGTAGATTTTTTAGTGTTGTTCCTTAGTTGTCTAAATCTAAGTTGATCCAAGGGGGATTTTGTGGTACGCCAAGTGGTCCAAGCTTTGTTTCTAAGTAAGGTCATTTGTCTGGTTTCTTTTGAAAGCCATGGAGAAACTTTTGCTTTAGTTCATAGGTTGGTACTAGGCTATCGGCCCTAGGGCCTATACAAGCCTAGGCATAACAATTCCCTGGCTATTTCTTCCCACACCATTTACTTCCCTGGACCTTTGTCTAGCAGGGCAACTGACGTGATCCCCAGGATGAATTTCCTTTCTCCCATCCAATCATCAAGGTTCCTTTTGAAGAGGGCCAAAGAGGTGCTCTGCTTGACATGTATGGGCAGTCTATTCCAGAGTCTGGGAAGTCTCTGGGTCAGGAACCTATCCCTCCAGCATGTTTTGTTTATTGTGATGACAAGATTTAGATCCCTAGAGCGTGTAGCTCTGAGGGAATGGGGTTTCTTTAAGTGTAGCATGTCCAACAGCTCTGGGTTTGACATGGCCTTGTATGTTAAGCAGAGATCGCCTCGGAGTAGACGACATGAAACAGAATATAGTTGGAGTTTTTTAAGGCAGTCAGCATAGGGCATCTGCTTTAGGCCTGTGATTATTTTAGTGAGGTATTTCTGCGGCCTTTCCAGTTGTTGCAGATGTCTTGAGAGGTACATACAAAATGGGGCATTGTATTCTATAATGGGTCTAATAAGGGATGAGTACAGTGGGACAATGACCTCCTTTTTTCTGGATGAAAAGCCCTTAGTGATAAGGTGTGGTGACTGTTGTGGCGATGTGGTTTTTGAAGGTGAGACCACTGACCACCTGTGCCCCGAAGTCTCTTATCACACTTTCGGTGTTTAGTGTATTGCCACCTATGTGATAATTCACGGATACATGTTTTTTCCCAAAGGGGATAACTATACATTTCTTGGCATTGAGCGTGAACCCATTGCCCTGGCAGCAAGCATCTGTTTCTGTAAGGCCCTTTTGTAGAGTTTCCACATCATTTGGGGATTCAATAATGGCTCCCAGTTTGCAGTCATCTGCAAACTTTGTTAGCCAGAGTCCCTTAGTGTTGGACTGTACTTCAGAGAAGTAGATGCCAAACAAGAGATGTCCCAGGACTGAACCCTGAGGTACTCCACTTGTCACTTGTCTGGAGCTGGGTTTGGACTCAGCTACTTTTACAGTGTGGGTTCTGTCAGTAAGCCAGTTGGCAACCCATCAAGTGACGTAGGGATTAATGCCAAGCTCAGTAAGTTTATATATGAATCCAGAGTGGGGGATGGTGTCAAAGGCCTTGGCGAAGTCCAGATAGGCTGTGTGGACTGCCTTACCCTCGTCCACGGCTCTGGAGACTGATTTGAAGAAGTCAATAAGGTTTAGGAGACAAGATTGGCCCTTCATGAACCCAAACTGGGTGGGGTCCATTGTTTTAAGGTTGCTAATGTCTTTGTTTATAAGTTCCATCATAATACGTTCCATGGCCTTGCAGATGAGGCTCGTCAGACTGATGGGGCGGTAGTTCACGGGATCCAAGGTGGATCCCCCCTTGTGGAGTGGGATAACTGTAGCTGTGCGCCATTCAGTGGGCACGAAGCCTGAGGTGAGGGTATGATTAAACATGACAGTTAGGTGAGGTGAAAGTTCATTTTGTAGTTCATGTAGTACACAGCCCGGGATGTCATCTGGTCCCATTGATGCTGTATTCTTAGCTTTGGAGAGTGCGTTTTTTTACCTGTGTGGCCGTTATTACCGGAATTTGGCAATCTTCCAGTATTGAGATGGGCCATTTAGGGGGTGGGGGGGTGAAGTTGGCACTGAATTGATCTGACAGGATATTGGCAATATCCTTGGGATTGGTATATTTAATGTCATTCTGTTGTAGCTCAGAGCAGACCTGAGCATTGCCATTTAGATTCTTGACATAGTTATAGAATGCCTTGTAGTTGTCTTTGGAATCTTTGGCAATTTTATTTTCGTAACTAGCTTTGGAGGATTTTTTGAGGGATCTCAGCTTCTTACGGAGGCTGGTAAGGGAGTTTTTTGCATCCTGGGATTTTCCTCTTTTCTACAACAGTTTCTTTCTTCTGTTGTATAGTTTGTTTATGGCAGGGGAGCACCAGATTGGCTTCCTTTTTTTGGAGGAGAGCATCTTGGTTCTATTTGGGATGGCATGATTCATGCATGAGTGGATGTGCTCGTATAGTGCCTTAGTTCCTGTAGAATGTGCAGGTGCAGGGGTGTCAAGGATGGCTAGGAATGTGGTGTTGAAATGTGATGCAGCTTCTTCAAGTGGTAGATGTTGTAGGACTGCCCAATTACATGCTTTGAGTTCATTTTAGATATTAGCGGGGTTAACGTTTTTGTTTCTAACTGTTTTGTAAGTAGGTTGGTGGGGGATGTCAGTGTTATGCCTGATTATATAGGTAAGAGAATGGTCACTTATGTCTTCAGGTCAGGTACCGACCCTATACATGTGGGGATGGCTGGGTACCGGCCCTATACATGTGGGGATGGCTGTTAATCAGTATCCCATCTAGGATACTATCTTAGTTGTTAGGTTTACTGATCCTAGTAGGGGAGGATATGATCCGAGTAAATCTGTATAGATTTACATGGATGGTCAGAGATTCTGAGGAACAAATATTCCAGTCGATGTTGAACAATGGTTTCTTGAAGGTAGTTACTAGACAGCCAAAACAGGATGTCTTCTAGGGTGTTTGCATTATAACCTGGGATAATGTAGACATGGGCTATCTTAGTACTTCTGTTTTTATTAATTTGAAGTTTGATAATGAGAATTTCAGCGTTAACAACACAGAGTGGTTGTGTGGAATCAGAGGTCACATCTAGAGTAGTTTTGTATAGTACAACTACCCCTCCTCCCTTTCTAGTGGTATGGTCTAACTTTAGTATGTTATAACCTGGGGTATGTATGTCTTTCAGCTTATCCTATTTAGGGGTTTCCACAGAGGAGCTACGGTCCGCTAATGATTGGCAGTTGATTTTTATGGTGCCGAGTTGCCAGCCCGATGCCCAACCTTCAAAGAAGGCACACCCATTCACACATGCACCTACCTGCATGTCTTTAAATGTCACTCTACCGCAGGGAGGACATGCACACTCCACACAGAAGGCACTCCAGCTGAGAATCGAACAGGAGAACCTCTTGCTGTGAGGAGACAACGCTAACCACTGCACCACCTAAAACCTCATTATCTGCCGTTGATGGTTTTAGCCAGGTTTCAGTAAGACAAAGTATATCCGGGAATGTGTATCTAGGAGTGCATGCAGGTGGTGGACCTTATTATTTAAGCTTCTAATATTTAGGTGACTGACCAGGAGTGAGTTTGAATTTAAAGTTTGTAAGTTAGTGGGAATAGTAGAATTGGGGCTAGGATTGACTAGTGAGCTTAGGCCAGGGTTTGGATGAATGTCCCCATCCCTTGTGAGGTTGCCATCTAGTCTAATTATGAGCTTTGGGAATTTAAATATTAGTCTTGGCTAATTCTTGGTTTTGGGGTTGATATATGTAGATCTAATGGGTTGGTGGTATTTTGTATCCAAAGAGTTAGTCGTAAGGGGGATTATTAAGTGGTCTTATTTAACTTGTATTATTGGAGTGGTGGTTTGGCTTCTTGGGTAGTGGTAGCCTAGGTAGGACAGATTTTCATAGCTGGTGAGAAGATATGTAATTATCATCAAAGGGAGTAGGCAGTATAATATCATTAATTTGAAAGGTTTCATGGCCAATAACAGAGGCATTGTCTAGATATTAGCGTTGATTTTTGCCCAACTTGAGTAGAGGGATAATTGGGATAGGTTTGTAGGGAGGGTCCTGATAATGCCTGGAGAGTTATTGATAGGTTCTGAAAAGAGGGGAAGTGGTTTTAGAGCTATAAATTTAGGACTATTAGGGGTGGGTGGGATTGCCAGGGTACATGCCTTTGGAATGTGGGAGAAAACTGGAGCACCCAGAGGAAGCTCACATAACTACGTGGAGGACATGAAGACACTGCACAGAAGGCACCCCAGCTGAGAATCAAACCAGAGAACGTTGTGCTATGAGGTGACAACACTAACCGCTGAACCAATGCAGCCATATGATGATCGGAAGAATGAAACTCATGAATCCATCAGTAACTGTGATCTAGTTATATAACCTAAGGTAAATTCCATTTCCTACAGTATAAGTGTATAACAGGCATTGTAGCTAAATAAAAAATTGACCAGTGCCTTAGTTTATTCTACCATATACAAACAAATAAATAAACATAAAAAATAAAAATATAACAGTTTAAGAATAACATTTCACTATGAAAAAGGGGTCATGTAAAACAGCAGGAAGGAAATATCATTAAAGCTAAAGTTAAAGCAAAGTGGAGAGGAAAAACATTGATGGTGGGGTATGTCATATGTAAAAATATATGTGATCTTCTTACAAATGAGAAAAACATATAGTTTCATGTACTCTGGGCTTTCTACTGCAATTGTATTAACTCTAGAGAAGGTAGAATTTTATAGTCTATATTTTATGATTTTCTGTTCTTCTCTGAAGAGTTTTGTTCTGCATAGTCATTTTTAAATGACTGCTTACATGAGACCAAACTAAAATATGGTCAGAGATGCTGCTGTTTGTCTGAATAATTGCTCTTTGCCAATAAAATTTATAAAAAGTGTGGTGGTTTCTCACAAATTATCTGTTTTTCCATTTGATGTTTTCCTGTTGCGACAGCCTTCCCAGAAACATTCAGACTTAGCCAACATGACTTAAATTTAATTAAATGCTGCAAACGATGAAGCTTCTAAATTCTTGAATTTTAAGCGCAGATGCATGAAAAATGAAATAGGCATTAGTGAATTTAGCCAACTTAGTGTCAGCTAGTAACTACTCAAATAATCATAAACAGCTTTACTAGCATAAACAAAATGTATAAATCAGATTGCGTTATTGCATGAGGCCATAACACCATTCCACAAAAGGGAAGTAACATACACTTTTAAATACATATTTTCTTTGATAAGGGTTGTCTAATTCTGACTTGTTATATACAGTGGATATAAAAAGTTTACACACCTCTGTTAAAATGCAAGGTTTTTGTGATATAAAAAAATGAGACCAGAATAAATAATTTCAAAACATTTCACACCTTTAATGTGACCTGTAACGTGTGGAATTCAATAAAAAAACAAACAAATCTGTTAGAGAAACTATTAAACTAATACTTTGCTGAAGCAACTGTTGGTTACAGCAGTCAGTGCTGATAAATGTTACACTACTGTTAACACATCTGACTCACACTGTTAGGTACAGCAGATAGTGCTGGTAGACGTTACACAACTGCTAACAAATCTGACTCACACTGTTGGGTACTGCAGTCAGTGTTGGTAGATGTTACACTATTGTTTACACAACTGACAAACTGTTGGGTACTGCAGTCAGTGCTGCTAGATGTTACACAACTGTTAACTCATCTGACTCGCACTGTTGGGTACTTCACTCAGTGTTGGTAGATGTTACACAACTGTTAACAAAACTGACTCACACTGTTGGGTACTGCAGTCAGTGCTGGTAGATATTACACTACTGCTAACACATCTGACTCACTGCTGGGTACGGAAGTCAGTGCTTGTAGATGTTACACTACTGTTAACAAATCTGACTCCCACTGTTGTGTACTGCAGTCAGTGCTGGTAGATATTATACTACTGTTAACACATCTGACTTGCACTGCTGGGTACTGCCATCAGTGCTTGTAGATGTCACACTGCTGGGTACTGCAGTCAGTGCTTGTAGATGTTACACTACTGTTAACTCATCTATCTCGCACAGTTGGGTATTGCAGTCAGTGCTGCTAGATGTTACACTACTGCTAACACATCTGACTCACTGCTGGGTACTGAAGTCAGTGCTTGTAGATGTTGCACTTCTGTTAACACATCTGACTCACACTGCTGCTTGTACTGCAGTCAGTGTTTTTAGATGTTACACTACTGTTAACAAATCTGACTCACACCGTTGGGTACTCCAGTCAGTGCTGGTAGACATTACACTACTGTTAACAAATCTGATTCACACTGTTGGGTACTGCAGTCAGTTTTGGTAGACGTTACACAACTGTTAACAAATCTGATTCACACTGTTGGGTACTGCAGTTGGTGCTGGTAGATATTACACTACTGTTAACACATGTGACTCACACTGTTGGTTACTGCAGTCAGTGTTCGTAGCTATTTCACTAATGCTAAAACATCTTACACTGTTGGGTACTGCAGTCAGTGTTTGTACATGTTATTCCACTGTTTACACATCTGACTCACACTGCTTGGTACTGCAGTCAGTGCTTGAAGATTTTACACTACTGTTAACACATCTGATACAGACTGTTGGGTACTGCAATCAGTGCTTGTAGATGTTACACTACTGTTAACACATCTGACTCACACTGTTTGGTACTGCAGTCAGTGTCTGTAGATGTTACACTACTGTTAACACATCTGACTCACACATTTGGGTACTGCAGTCAGTGCTTGTAGATAATACACTACTGTTAACACATCTGATTCACACTGTTGGCTACTGCAGTCAGTGCTGGTAGATGTTAGACTACGTTTAACACATCTGACTCACACTGCTGGGTACTGCAGTCACTTCTGGTAGATGTTACACTACTGTTAACACATCTTACTCATACTGTTGGGTACTGCAGTCAGTGTTGGTAGATGTTACACTACTGTTAACACATCTGACTAACATTGTTGGGTACTGCAGTCAGTGTTGATAGACATTACACAACTGTTAACACATCTGAGTCACACTGTTGGGTACTGCAGTCAGTGCTGGTAGATGTTACACTACTGTTAACACATCTGACTCACACTACTGGGTACTGCAGTCAGTGCTTGTAGATGTTACACTACTGTTAACACAACTGACTCCCACTGTTGGTTACTGCAGTCAGTGCTGGTAAATGTTACACTACTGGTAACACATCTGACTCATACTGTTGGGTACTGCAGTCAGTGTTGGTAGATGTTACACAACTGTTAACAAATCTGACTCACACTGTTGGGTACTGCAGTCAGTGTTGAAAGATATTGCACTACTGTTAACACATCTGACTCGTACTTTTGGGTACTGCAGTCAGTGTCGGTAGATGTTACACTACTGTTAACTCATCTGACACACACTGTTGGATACTGCAGTCAGTGTTGGTAGACGCTACACAACTGTTAATAAATCTGACTCACACTGTTGGGTACTGCAGTCAGTGCTGGTAGATGTTACACTACTGTTAACACATCTGACTCACACTACTGGGTACTGCAGTCAGTGCTTGTAGATGTTACACTACTGTTAACACAACTGACTCACACTGTTGGTTACTGCAGTCAGTGCTGGTAGATATTACACTACTGTTAACACATCTGCCTTACACTGCTGAGTTCTGCAGTCAGTGCTTGTAGATGTTACACTACTGTTAACACACCCGACTCACTCTGTTGGGTACTGCAGTCAGTGTTGGTAGACGTTACACAACTGTTAACAAATCTGACTCACACTGTTGGATACTGCTGTCAGTGCTGGTAGATATTACACCACTGTTAACACATCTAATTCACACTGTTGGGTACTGCAGTCAGTGTTGGTAGACGTTACACAACTATAAACAACTCTGACTCACACTGTTGAGTACTGCAGTCAATGCTGGTAGATATTACACTACTGTTAACACATCTGACCCACACTGTTGGTTACTGCATTCAGTGTTGATAGATATTGCACTAATGCTAACACATCTGACTCACACTGTTGGGTACTGCAGTCAGTGTTTGTAGATGTTACACTACTGTTAACACATCTGACTAACATTGTTGGGTACTGCAGTCAGTGTTGATAGACATTACACAACTGTTAACACATCTGAGTCACACTGTTGGGTACTGCAGTCAGTGCTGGTAGATGTTACACTACTGTTAACACATCTGACTCACACTACTGGGTACTGCAGTCAGTGCTTGTAGATGTTACACTACTGTTAACACAACTGACTCACACTGTTGGTTACTGCAGTCAGTGCTGGTAGATATTACACTACTGTTAACACATCTGCCTTACACTGCTGAGTTCTGCAGTCAGGGATGCTAGATGGTACACTACTGTTAGCACATCTGGTTCACACTGTTGGTTAGAGCAGTCAGTGCTGGTAGATGTTACACTACTGTTAACTCATCTGACACACACTGTTGGATACTGCAGTCAGTGTTGATAGACATTACACAACTGTTAACACATCTGAGTCACACTGTTGGGTACTGCAGTCAGTGCTGGTAGATGTTACACTACTGTTAACACATCTGACTCACACTGTTGGGTACTGCAGTCAGGGATGCTAGATGGTACACTACTGTTAGCACATCTGGTTCACACTGTTGGTTAGAGCAGTCAGTGCTGGTAGATGTTACACTACTGTTAACAAATCTGACTCATACTGTTGGGTACTGCAGTCAGTGTTGGTAGATGTTACACTACTGTTAACACATCTGACTCACACCGTTGTTTACTCCTGTCAGTACTGATAGGCGTTACACTACTGTTAACACATCTAATTCACACTGTTGGGTACTGCAGTCAGTGTTGGTAGACAATACACAACTGTTAACAAGTCTGATTCACACTATTGGATACTGCAGTCGGTGCTGGTAGATATTACACTACTGTTAACACATCTGACTCACACTGTTGGTTACTGCAGTCAGTGTTGGTGGATATTGCACTACTGTTAACACATCTGACTCACACTGTTGGGTACTGAAGTCAGTGTTGGTAGATTTTACACTACTGTTAACACATCTGACTCACACTGCTGGGTACTGAAGTCAGTGCTTGTAGATATTACACTACTGTTAACACACCCGACTCACTCTGTTGGGTACTGCAGTCAGTGTTGGTAGACGTTACACAACTGTTAACAAATCTGACTCACACTGTTGGATACTGCTGTCAGTGCTGGTAGATATTACACCACTGTTAACACATCTAATTCACACTGTTGGGTACTGCAGTCAGTGTTGGTAGACGTTACACAACTATAAACAACTCTGACTCACACTGTTGAGTACTGCAGTCAATGCTGGTAGATATTACACTACTGTTAACACATCTGACCCACACTGTTGGTTACTGCATTCAGTGTTGATAGATATTGCACTAATGCTAACACATCTGACTCACACTGTTGGGTACTGCAGTCAGTGTTTGTAGATGTTACACTACTGTTAACACATCTGACTAACATTGTTGGGTACTGCAGTCAGTGTTGATAGACATTACACAACTGTTAACACATCTGAGTCACACTGTTGGGTACTGCAGTCAGTGCTGGTAGATGTTACACTACTGTTAACACATCTGACTCACACTACTGGGTACTGCAGTCAGTGCTTGTAGATGTTACACTACTGTTAACACAACTGACTCACACTGTTGGTTACTGCAGTCAGTGCTGGTAGATATTACACTACTGTTAACACATCTGCCTTACACTGCTGAGTTCTGCAGTCAGGGATGCTAGATGGTACACTACTGTTAGCACATCTGGTTCACACTGTTGGTTAGAGCAGTCAGTGCTGGTAGATGTTACACTACTGTTAACTCATCTGACACACACTGTTGGATACTGCAGTCAGTGTTGATAGACATTACACAACTGTTAACACATCTGAGTCACACTGTTGGGTACTGCAGTCAGTGCTGGTAGATGTTACACTACTGTTAACACATCTGACTCACACTGTTGGGTACTGCAGTCAGGGATGCTAGATGGTACACTACTGTTAGCACATCTGGTTCACACTGTTGGTTAGAGCAGTCAGTGCTGGTAGATGTTACACTACTGTTAACAAATCTGACTCATACTGTTGGGTACTGCAGTCAGTGTTGGTAGATGTTACACTACTGTTAACACATCTGACTCACACCGTTGTTTACTCCTGTCAGTACTGATAGACGTTACACTACTGTTAACACATCTAATTCACACTGTTGGGTACTGCAGTCAGTGTTGGTAGACAATACACAACTGTTAACAAGTCTGATTCACACTATTGGATACTGCAGTCGGTGCTGGTAGATATTACACTACTGTTAACACATCTGACTCACACTGTTGGTTACTGCAGTCAGTGTTGGTGGATATTGCACTACTGTTAACACATCTGACTCACACTGTTGGGTACTGAAGTCAGTGTTGGTAGATTTTACACTACTGTTAACACATCTGACTCACACTGCTGGGTACTGAAGTCAGTGCTTGTAGATATTACACTACTGTTAACACACCCGACTCACTCTGTTGGGTACTGCAGTCAGTGTTGGTAGACGTTACACAACTGTTAACAAATCTGACTCACACTGTTGGATACTGCTGTCAGTGCTGGTAGATATTACACCACTGTTAACACATCTAATTCACACTGTTGGGTACTGCAGTCAGTGTTGATAGACGTTACACAACTATAAACAACTCTGACTCACACTGTTGAGTACTGCAGTCAATGCTGGTAGATATTACACTACTGTTAACACATCTGACCCACACTGTTGGTTACTGCATTCAGTGTTGATAGATATTGCACTAATGCTAACACATCTGACTCACACTGTTGGGTACTGCAGTCAGTGTTTGTAGATGTTACACTACTGTTATCACATCTGATTCGCACTGTTGGGTATTGCAGTCAGTGCTTGTAGATGTTACACTACTGTTAACACATCTGAATCACTCTGTTGGGTACTGCAGTCAGTGTTGGTAGATGTTACACTACTGTTAACACATCTGACTCACACTGTTGGGTACTCCAGTCTGTGCTGGTAGACATTGCACAACTGTTAACAAATCTGACTCACACTGTTAGGTACTACAGTCAGGGTTGGTAGATGTTACTCTACTGTTAACACATCTGACTCACACTGTTGGGTACTGCAGTCTGTGTTTGTAGATGTTACACCACTGTTAACACATCTGATTCAAACTGTTGGGTACTGCATTCAGTTTTGGTAGATGTTACACTACTATTAACACATTTGTTTCACTGTTGGGTACTGCAGTCAGTGTTGGTAGACGTTACGCAACTGTTAACACATCTGACTCACACTGTTGGATACTGCAGTCAGTGCTAGTAGGTGTTACACTGCTGTTGACACATCTGACTCACACTGTTGGCTACTGCTGTCAGTGCTGGTAGATGTTACACTACTGTTAACACATCTGACACACACTGCTGGGTACTGCAGTCAGTGCTGGTAGATGTTACACTACTTATAACAGATTTGACTCACACTGCTGGGTATTGCAGTCAGTGCTTGTAGATGTTACACTACTGTTAACTCATCTGAGTCACACTGTTGGGTACTGCATTCAGTGCTGCTAGATGTTCCACTACTGTTTACACATCTGACTCACACTGTTGGGTACAGGAGTCAATGTTGCTAGACGTTACACTACTGTTAGCTCATTTGACTGAAATTGTTGGGTACTGCAGTCAGTGTTGGTAGATGTTACACTATTGTTAACACATCTGACTCACACTGTTGATTACAGCAGTCGGTGTGCTTAGATGTTACACTACTGTTAACACATATGACTCACTCTGGTGGATACTGCAGTCAGTGCTGGTAGATGTTACACTACTGTTAACACATCTGATTCACACTGTTGGTTACTGCAGTCAGTGCTGATATATATTACACTACTGTTAACACATCTGACTCACACTTTTGGCTACTGCAGTCAGTGTTGGTAGATGTTACAATACTGTTAACACATCTGACTCACACTGTTGGGTACTGCTGTCAGTGCTGGTAGATATTACACTTTTGTTAATGCATCTGACTCACACTGTTGAGTACTGCAATCAGTGTTGGTAGATGTTACACTACTGTTAGGACATCTGACTCACACTGATAGGTACTGCAGTCAGTGCTGGTAGATGTTACACTACTGTTAACACATCTGTTTCACACCGTTTGGTACAGCAGTCAGTGTTAGATATTACTCCACTGTTAACACATCTGACTCACACTTTTGGTGCTGCAATCAGGGTTGGTAGATGTTACACTACTGTTAACACATCTGATTTACACTGTTGGGTACTGCAGTCAGTGATGGGAGATGTTACACTACTGTTAACACATCTGACTCACACTGTTTGGTACTGCAGTCAGTTTTGGTAGATGTTACACTACTGTTAACACATCTGACTCACACTGTTGGTTATAGCAGTCAGTGTTGGTAGATATTATACCACTGGTAACACATCTGACTCACACTGTTGGGTACTGCAGTCAGTGCTGGTAGATTTTACACTACTGTTAACACATCCGACTCACACTGCTGGGCACTGCAGTCAGTGCTTGTAGATGTTACACTACTGTTACATCTGACTCACACTGTTGGGTACTGCAGTCAGTGTTGGTAGATGTTACACTACTGTTAACACATCTGACTCACACTGTTTGGTACTGCAGTCAGTGTTGAAAGATATTGCACTACTATTAACACATCTGACTCACACTGTTGGGTACTGCAGTCAGTGTTGGTAGATATTACACCACTGTTAACACATCTGACTGACACTGTTTGGTATTGCAATCAGTGTTGGTAGATGTTACACTACAGTTAAGAGATCTGACTCACTGGGTATTGCAGCCATTGCTTGTAGATGTTACACGACTGTTAACACATCTGACTTGCACTGCTGGCTACTGCAGTCAGTGCTGGTAGATGTTACACTACTGGTAACACATCTGACTCACACTGTTTGGTACTGCAGTCACTGCTGGTAGATGTTACACTAATGTTAACACATCTGATTGACACTTTTGGTTACAGCAGTCAGTGCTGGTAGATGTTAATAGAAGAAAAAACAATCACCTCTGCTGGATAAAGTGCCTTTGCTGAGCAAAAACGGCAAACAGCAAACAGCAAATCAGCAAAGCAAGCTCAAAGGCACACCAATGGCACAAAATCCAGGATTCTCATGTGGGAAAAAAACCTTTATTGTAGCAGAACTGCACCAAACAGTAAGCGCTTTCACGTTAAAATAACGCTTCTTCAGACTTCAATGTCAGGTGATAAATTTCAGACATTTATATACTATAGTTAATAGAAGCTTAATTGATCAATCAAATAATTGATAAATATTTAAAGTGCCAGTGCTCAGTGTATATACTTATATACAAAAAAATATAGACATTTAAAAACGTAAACAATGCTTTTATATAAAAACTAAACATTAGTCTAAAATCACATTCATAAACACATTAAAATTATTTAACAACTTAATGTTTAAAAGCTTTAGCTGCTAAAAAAGGTTTTAGTGTAATTTTCTCATTCAAACCATGTATATGTGCCTGGAGTCTAAGAATCCACCTATTCTCTATCTCTTCTGTACCATTCTTGACATTTCCTAATCTGCTATCAACCTTAACCAGTTCTAAGACTTTAAACTTAAAATGATGTGTAGACCCTTCATCCATAACATGTCGTGCTAAAGCATTGGTAGCATCTTCTTTATTGATTGCATAGACGTGTTCTCTTATGCGCTCACGCAGAGTGCGATTCGTTTTACCTACATAGTATTTCAGGCACAACTGACATTGAGCTAAATATATTAAATTCTTAGACCTACAGTCAGCATAACATTTAAAAGTATATATTCTACCTGTATGTGGGTGGATGAATACATTTTCTGTTGTTATAAACCTGCATTGATTGCATGTTCGACAGGGGAAGGTACCTTCCCTCTGTGACTTAAAATGTTCTGCATTTGTCCTTTCATAGCATAAAAGTCTTTTGAGTGACTTCATATTCTTGTACGCTATGTTTGGTGTTCCTTCAACTAGTGTCTTAATTCTCTCATCCATGGTTAGAATCTTCCAATTGTTCTCTATGATCTTTTTTATCTGACTGTTTCTATTCGTAAAAGGTATAACAAGTCTATTTTTAGAAATGGGTGTCTTTTTTCTAATCATATTATTAATGTTCGATTTTTTATGGTAGAACGGTCGACCCCTATCTGATCTCAATTCACCTGCCATGGTTATGGTGTTGTGCACAACTTGTTTATTATATCCTCTGTGTACAAAATTATTTTTTAAAATTTCCTTCTGATTTTCAAATACTGACTCATCAGTGGTCAATTTGGAAGCCCTTAGCGTCTGATTCATAACTATGTTTGAATGAATATGTCGAGGATGCATGCTGGTACGATGGAGCAGGTTGTTCCTCCAGCATGTCTTCCTATACATTTCCGTACTTATGCCATTAGATCCCTTAGTTAACTGAACGTCAAGGAATTGTATTGTCTCACGTGAGTGGGTGCTCTGAAATTCTAAAAAATTGGTTGTCCCATTTATGTACCTTATAAACTCATTCAGATAATACTCTGTGCCTCTCCATAACAGAAAAACGTCATCTACAAAACGACAATAATGTATTATGTGTTCATTAAAAACTGTGTTTTTCAACACATAAGCTTCCTCCCAATATGCCAACACTAGGTTGGCATATGAGTTCGCGCACGGGGTTCCCATTGCTACCCCCTTTCTCTGCAAATAATAATTGTTATCATAAACCATAACGTTATTTTCTAAAACTATTTCAAGCAATGACGTCCATCTAATGATTTTATTATTTTCTATACCATAGTTCAGAAGAAATAGTCTTAAAAATTCAATACCTATGTTATTAGGAATCGATGTAAACAGAGATTTCACATCTAAGGTGACAAAAAAATCATCAATTTCAATAGGATGCTCTTCATTGCATCTTGCTAAATCTTCTATGAACTGTTGTGTGTCTTTTAAAATATGTTTGGTACTATTAACTATGGGTTTAAATTGCTTATCCAAAAAAATTGATAAAGACTCGGTCAACCACCCTTTGCTGGAAACGATAGGTCTTAGAGGTGGATCATTTAGTTCTTTATGTATTTTGGGGAGGCCTCTGAATGTAGGTACTAGGGGGTTCTCTATAAGAAAGTATCTATATAAGTCCATATCAATGACATTAGTGAGAAATAAATCATATAACTGTGCATGTACACTTTTAATCAACTTGTTTAATAGACTTGCACTTAGTGGTGTGTAAGTATCCACTTCTGCAAGCATCAAGGATACTTTATTACTGTACATTTCTCTGTCCATTACAACTATAGCTCCCCCCCTGTCGGCCTGTTTTATCACTATTTCTTTGTTACATTGTAAACTTTTAATAGCTGCTTTCTCTTGAGTGGTTGTGTTAAAGAAATCAGGTTTCCTTGTGTTCTTATCATAAAACTCAATTAAGTCATGTTCACAAGCACGTTCAAACACCTCGAGTAAAGGATGTTGCGGTGGAATAAATGTAGATGGTTTCCTGAGAAAACTTATATTATCTGAACTAATTATATTTGCTTAATCTTCACCATATAACATTTTCAAAGCTATGTTCCTAGTAAACATTTTAATGTCCACTATAAAATCAGTGACATCAGTAAACCCCGAAGGGATAAAACTGAGTCCTTTGCTAAGAATAGATAATTCATTGTCATTAAGCTTATATCTGGAGATATTTACGACTAGGTCTTGTGTACTGACCTCAGTGCTTTCCTCTGCTTCTCGTAAATCTCCTCTGTCCCCTTTCTTTTTCTGTTTGTGTTCTGAAATGTCCAGGTCCTTGTTTCCACTGGCTTGAAGGGGAGTGGAAAAGAAGGGAAATCTTCGCGGGGTAAAAAAACATCACCCTCTCCTTCCCTTTCAATGACATCTACTGCAGAGCTAACAGCTGGCGATTTCTTCCTAGCTTCTAAATTAGGACTTGAATTGTTGCATTCTTGGTTGGTTGGTGCGGGTGCGGATGTAACACCCACGCCATCGAGGTGAACCATAGCTTCAATAGTGACTTGTCGTTTAGTGTTGGCTCCAGATGTCGTCATCAAGGGGGCGCCAATATTCAAATTTGTGTCCTCCGGAATGGGTAGTTCACTGCCAAGGGAGGGTTCCAATGTAGTCGTCATCTGTTGGAGGGCGTGGCGATGTGAATTGCCTACATTGTCGTTCCGATGTGTAGGAACACTGTTGTTATTAGTAGAAGCATTATGCATAGGATTGTTGACTTTATCTCTCGGCCACGAAAACACTTGGCCTTTTTGAAAATCCACATAATCTCTCTCTAATTTTCTCCTCTTATCCTGTATTGATTTTTGATCGATAGAACAAAGCATGATGCTCAAGTCATCATACAGCATGCCCAGCTCACGTTGATCTAATAGACTCAATAGCTCTGCCTCTAAAGTAGAGATTTCTTTAGACAAAGTCTCTAGCATCATGTTATAATGTTCAATTAAAATTCTTATATATCCAAAACTCGTTTCCAAATTTAATTTTTGCCATTTGGATAGCAAGCTGGGGTTCGAGTTCCCAAAGGTGGGCATCTTTAGGACTCTTAACCCCCTCGGTACAAGTCGGAAACTCACGCAAGCTTCCATATGTGACTTCTGCCACTGAATACTTTTCAACTTATGTAATTTATTCTCTAAACGTCGAGTGATAAGAATTATGTCCATATCATGCTTGCGATTAATACTTACAGTATCGGTGGTATTGAGATCAGTAGCCGTTAGCTTAAGTAACGGATTCGCATTCATTTCAAGTAAACTGTGAAGGTTGAATGTCTTACTGACCGATGGTAAATTTGAATTTGAATTCTTACTTGGTTCAACGGCCATGTCCCAGCAGAAGGTCGAAGTACAGCAAATAGAAGAAAAACCAATCACCTCTGCTGGATAAAGTGCCTTTGCTGAGCAAAAACGGCAAACAGCAAACAACAAATCAGCAAAGCAAGCTCAAAGGCACACCAATGGCACAAAATCCAGGATTCTCATGTGGGAAAAAAAAACTTTATTGTAGCAGAACTGCACCAAACAGTAAGCGCTGTCATTGATATGGACTTATATAGATACTTTCTTATAGAGAACCCCCTAGTACCTACATTCAGAGGCCTCCCCAAAATACATAAAGAACTAAATGATCCACCTCTAAGACCTATCGTTTCCAGCAAAGGGTGGTTGACCGAGTCTTTATCAATTTTTTTTGGATAAGCAATTTAAACCCATAGTTAATAGTACAAAACATATTTTAAAAGACACACAACAGTTCATAGAAGATTTAGCAAGATGCAATGAAGAGCATCCTATTGAAATTGATGATTTTTTTGTCACCTTAGATGTGAAATCTCTGTTTACATCGATTCCTAATAACATAGGTATTGAATTTTTAAGACTATTTCTTCTGAACTATGGTATAGAAAATAATAAAATCATTAGATGGACGTCATTGCTTGAAATAGTTTTAGAAAATAACGTTATGGTTTATGATAACAATTATTATTTGCAGAGAAAGGGGGTAGCAATGGGAACCCCGTGCGCGAACTCATATGCCAACCTAGTGTTGGCATATTGGGAGGAAGCTTATGTGTTGAAAAACACAGTTTTTAATGAACACATAATACATTATTGTCGTTTTGTAGATGACGTTTTTCTGTTATGGAGAGGCACAGAGTATTATTTGAATGAGTTTATAAGGTACATAAATGGGACAACCAATTTTTTAGAATTTCAGAGCACCCACTCACGTGAGATAATACAATTCCTTGACGTTCAGTTAACTAAGGGATCTAATGGCATAAGTACGGAAATGTATAGGAAGACATGCTGGAGGAACAACCTGCTCCATCGTACCAGCATGCATCCTCGACATATTCATTCAAACATAGTTATGAATCAGACGCTAAGGGCTTCCAAATTGACCACTGATGAGTTAGTATTTGAAAATCAGAAGGAAATTTTAAAAAATAATTTTGTACACAGAGGATATAATAAACAAGTTGTGCACAACACCATAACCATGGCAGGTGAATTGAGATCAGATAGGGGTCGACCGTTCTACCATAAAAAATCGAACATTAACAATATGATTAGAAAAAAGACACCCATTTCTAAAAATAGACTTGTTATACCTTTTACGAATAGAAACAGTCAGATAAAAAAGATCATAGAGAACAATTGGAAGATTCTAACCATGGATGAGAGAATTAAGACACTAGTTGAAGGAACACCAAACATAGCGTACAAGAATATGAAGTCACTCAAAAGACTTTTATGCTATGAAAAGACAAATGCAGAACATTTTAAGTCACAGAGGGAAGGTACCTTCCCCTGTCGAACATGCAATCAATGCAGGTTTATAACAACAGAAAATGCATTCATCCACCCACATACAGGTAGAATATATACTTTTAAATGTTATGCTGACTGTAGGTCTAAGAATTTAATATATTTAGCTCAATGTCAGTTGTGCCTGAAATATTATGTAGGTAAAACGAATCGCACTCTGCATGAGCACATAAGAGAACACGTCTATGCAATCAATAAAGAAGATGCTACCAATGCTTTAGCACGACATGTTATGGATGAAGGGTCTACACATCATTTTAAGTTTAAAGTCTTAGAACTGGTTAAGGTTGATAGTAGATTAGGAAATGTCAAGAATCGTACAGAAGAGATAGAGAATAGGTGGATTCTTAGACTCCAGGCACATATACATGGTTTGAATGAGAAAATTACACTAAAACCTTTTTTAGCAGCTAAAGCTTTTAAACATTAAGTTGTTAAATAATTTTAATGTGTTTATGAATGTGATTTTAGACTAATGTTTAGTTTTTATATAAAAGCATTGTTTACGTTTTTAAATGTCTATATTTTTTTGTATATAAGTATATACACTGAGCACTGGCACTTTAAATATTTATCAATTATTTGATTGATCAATTAAGCTTCTATTAACTATAGTATATAAATGTCTGAAATTTATCACCTGACATTGAAGTCTGAAGAAGCGTTATTTTAACGTGAAAGCGCTTACTGTTTGGTGCAGTTCTGCTACAATAAAGTTTTTTTCCCACATGAGAATCCTGGATTTTGTGCCATTGGTGTGCCTTTGAGCTTGCTTTGCTGATTTGTTGTTTGCTGGTAGACGTTACACTACTGTTAACACATCTGACTCACACTGTTGGGTACTGCAGTCAGTGCTGTTAGTTGTTACGCTGCTGTTAAAATGTCTGATTCACACCGTTGGGTACTCCAGTCAGTGCTAGTAGATGTTACAATACTAGTAACACATCTGAGTCACACTTTTGAGTACTGCAGTCACTGCTGGTAGATGTTACACTACTCTTAACACATCTGATTCACACTGTTGTGTACTATAGTCAGGCATGGTCAACTATTTGGGAAAGTTCATTCCAGATTTGAGTGAGCTTTCACCACCGCTAAGATAGCTGACGTGCAAAGATGTAACTTCTTCCTGGTCAGAACAATACCAAAGACCTTTTGATGTCCTGAAACAGAGAATTGCGAGCCTATCCACTTTAAGATATTATGATGTTCACAAACCTTTAACTCTTTCTTGTGATGCTTCAGAATTTGGTCTTTGTGCTATCATTCTGCAAGAGGGCAGACCAGTAGACTTTGCATCTGGAACTTTAACCCTAACCAAGATGCAGTATGCTCAGATCGAGAAAGAGCTCTCGGCAATTGTGTTTGCATGTTTGAAGTTTATTGATTATATTTATGGCCAACCTATTGAAATTGAGACAGACCACCAAACTTTGGTCAATATTTTGAAAAAGCCTATGCACTCAGCTCCTGCGAGATTGAAAAGCATGATGTTAAAGTTGCAAAAGTATAATTTTCACTTGGTTTACACTAAAGGCAAACTTCTTTATCTTCTGATACTTTACCCAGATCTCCCAGAGATACCACCGAACAGCACGAGAATGAGAAACTTGATTTTGGAGTCCTTCTACACATCTTGATGAACTAAGAACTCACACACCGTCAGATCCGGTTATCCAGAAGATCAACCACTTTATCAGTCGAGGATGGCCATCAAAGCAATCTTGTTTACCATCAGATGTGCAGCAGTATGTTCCTTACAGAGATGATATTTTGATGGAAGATGGTATCATCATGAAAGATCCAAAAGTGATTGTTCCAAAATCCTTGCAACAAGACTATATTAAAGTCTTGCATCGTGGCCACCCAGGAACTGATTCTACCAAAAGAAGGGTGAGAGAACTTGTATGTTGGCCTTCTATGTCTAAAGATATTCAGAAAGAACTCTCAACTTGTTCTTTTTGCAATAGTACTAAACTACATCAGCAAACAGAACCATTTAATTGAAACCAGATTCCTGTACTGTCTTGGTCAACAGTAGCTACAGATATTTTCGAATGAATGGTCAACATTACTTCGTGTTAGTAGACTCTTATTCAGATTGATTCAAGACTGACCTACTTCTAAATTTGATGTCTAATACTGTCATTACGAAGTTGAAGAGACATTTTTCTGTCCATGGTAGTCCACACAAGGTCATTCCTGAGAAAGATGAACAGTTTACAAGTCAGCAGTTTAAATGATTTGCTGAAACCTAGGACTGTATTCATGCTATAAGTAGTCCTGAATACTGACAATCAAGTGGCCTGGTTGAACGTGCAGTTCAAAGTGCAAAACAGCTGTTGGAAAAGTCTATACATGACAATACTGATGTTTTTCATAATCTGCTTAACCTCAGAATCATATCTCATGACAGTCTTCTTGGTTCACCTGCCCAGAGGTTAATGTCAAGACAACCAGAACCACACTGCCAGTCAGTAAGAATTTGTTGGTTCCAAGTGCTAAAAACAACAAAATAGTAAAAGCTCAACTCTTAAGAGTGTTTGCCTTAAAAGTCTAACTATGATAAAACTAGCGAGCCTCTGAATCCTTTAAAAGAAGGAGAGATAGTGAGGATGCAGACATTAAAAGGATTTGACTGAGTAGGACTTGTGAAACATTTGTGTGAGGAACTGAGATCATACATTATTGAGTCACAAGGCATGGAATTCAGGCAGAATCGGAAACATTTACTACTGATGTCCGAGCCAGTGTTGCAACATTTTGCTTGTAACACAGATTCTAATTGTCAGAGTGATATGTCCGATGTTCCTGTTACAGAGAATATTTCATCGTCTGTTTCTGTTCCTGAAACTATCCCCGGAAATCCTCAAGAAGAGCATTCCCCAGTGACTGTCTCTGTTGCTAAACCCAGTTCTAATTATTACATTACGAGTTCAGGTCATATCTCAAGACTTAATCCCAAATACACGGCAACCTGGACATGATTGTTATTGTTTGTATATATCTGTGTATAATTTGCATGGTCATCCAATTGCCATTTTTCATTGCAGGTCAGAATAGCCAAAGAGGGAGGATGTAGCTCAGAGTGTGTTGTACCTTTAAGAGCCATTCCAGTCAGTGAGCATGTGCATCTAAGTACTGAGCATGTGCAAGCAAGAGTGCCATTTTGAGTGAGCAGCCAGTGACAGCATGCATGTATGTAGTCAGTAAGTTCAAGTTTAATGTTTCAGTCATCCATCCTGCTATATTTTTGTGCAATAAAGTATTTGAATGAACACCCTGCTGCATTGTCTTATTGAATATGCAAGATGAGTGACATAGACATTGCTATTAACTTGTCTGTTCAACATTGTTGGTTATCTCAGTGAGTACTTTTAGGTTCATAGGTTCATAGGATGGTACTAGGCTATCGGCCTTAGGACCTATGCAAGCCTAGCCATAACAATTCCCTGGATATTTCTTCCCACAATATTTACTTCTCTGGGCCCCTGTCTAGCAGAGCGACTGACATGATCCCCGGGGTGAATTTCCTATCTCCCATCCAATCATCAAGGTTCCTTCTGAAGAGGGCCAATGAGGCGCTCTGCTTGACATGTATGGGCAGTCTATTCCAGAGTATGGGGAGTCTCTGGGTCAGGAATCTATCCCTCCAGCATGTTTTGTTCATTGTGATGACAAGGTTTAGATCCCTGGAGCATGTGGCTCTGAGGGATTGGGATTTCTTTAAATGGAGCATGTCCAACAACTCAGGGTTTGACATGGCCTTGTATGTTAAGCAGAGATCGCCTCTGAGTAGACGATATGCAACAGAGTATAGCTGGAGTTTTTTTAGATGGTCAGCATATGGCATCTGCTTTAGGCCTGTGATTCTTTTAGTGAGGTATTTCTGTGGCCTTTCCAGCTGTTGCAGATGTCTTGTGAGGTACATACCAAATGGGGCATTATACTCTATAATGGGTCTAATGAGGGATGATGAGTACAGTGGGACAATGACTTCCTTTTTTCTGGATTAAAAGCCCTTAGTGATCAGGTGTGCCACATAGGATTTCCTGACTGTTGTGGTGATGTGGTTATTGAAAGTGAGACCACGGTCCACCTGTGTCCCTAAGTCTCTCATCACACTTTCAATGTTTAGTGTCCTGCCACCTATGTGGTAATTCATAGGTACATGTTTTTTTCCAAAGGGGATAACTATATGGCATTAAGCTTGAGCCCATGGCTCTGGCACCAGGCATCTGTTTCTGTAAGGCCCTTTTGTAGAATATTCACATAATTTGGGGATTCAATTATGACTCCCAGTTTGCAGTCATCTGCAAACTTTGTTAGCCAGAGTCCCTTAGTGTTGGCCTGTACTTCAGAGAAGTAGATGCCAAGCAAGAGTGGTCCCAGGACTTAACCCTGAGGTACTCCACTTGTCTGGAGCTGGATTTGGAGTCGGCTACTTTTACAGTGTGGGTTCTGTCAATAAGCCAGTTGGCAACCCATCGAGTGATGTAGGGATTTATGCCCAGCTTAGTAAATATATCTATGATTCCAGAGTGGGGGATGGTGTTGAAGGCCTTGGCGAGGTCCAGATAGGCTGTCTGGACCGCCTTACCCTCGTCCACAGTTCTGGAGACTGATTCTAAGAAGTCAGTCAGATTCAGGAGACAAGATCGGCCCTTCACAAACTCAAACTGGGTGGGGTCCAGTGTTTGAAGGTTGCCAATGTCTTTGTTTATAAGTTCCATGATAATGTGTTCCAAGCCCTTGCAGATCAGGCTTGTCAGACTGATGGGATGGTAGTTCCCGGTATCCAAGTGGATCCTCCCTTGTGGAGCGGGATAACTGTAGCTGTGCGCCACTCAGTGGGCACGAAGCCTGAGGTGAGGCTATGATTAAACATGACACTTAGGTGAGGTGCCAGTTCATTTTGTAGTTCATGTAGTACACAGCCTGGGATGTCATCTGGTCCCATATCTGCTGTATTCCTAGCTTTGGAGAGTGCGGTTTCTACCTGTGTGGCTGTGATTATCGGAATTTGGCAATCTTTTGGTATTGAGATGGGCCCTTTAGGGGGTGAGGGGGGTGAAGTTGGCACTAAATCGATCTGCCAGGATATTGGCAATATCCTTGGGATCAGTATATTTAATGCCATTCTGTTGTAGCTCAGAGCAGATCTGAGTATTGCCATTTCGATTCTTGACATAACTATAGAATGCCTTGTGGTTGTCTTTGGAATCTTTGGCAATTTTATTTTCGTAACTAGCTTTTAAGGATTTTATGAGGGATCTCAGCTTCTTACTGAGGCTGGTGAGGGAGTTTTTTGCATCCTGGGATTTTCCTCTTTTTTGCAACAGTTTCTTCCTTCTGTTGTATAGTTTGTTTATAGCAGGGGACCACCAGATTGGCTTCCTTTTTTTGGAGAAGAGCATCTTGGTTCTATTTGGTTGGCACGATTCATGCACGAGTGGATGTGCTTGTACATTGCCTTAGTGTAAGATTCAGCAGTCTAACTTCCAGATCCCGTCTGCGTGGGTGTTATGAAGTTTGTCACTTCTGACTTCAGAAGCTTGAAGTTGGCTTTGGAGAAGTTTTTTAAGGAGGTTTCCTTACTGGGGGGTGGGGGTGGGATGTGGATGTCAAGGGTGATTTGCTTATGGTCAGACCTGACCAATGAGGGGTGACCACTGGTGTGGAGCAACTATCTCCCATGTTGGTAATGACCAGGTCTAGGATATTGGAGCCCCGGGTAGGACAATGGATTAGCTGATCCAGGGCATTGGAATTTATGAATTCCAAGAACCGTTGGGAAAAGGAGTTGGTACCCGAGTAGTATTCCCAGTGAATGGCAGGGTAGTTGAAATCACCCAGTATTAGGGTGTTTCATTGTAAATATTTTCCAATATGTTTAGAAAGGTGAAGTGAGAATCTTGGGGCATGGTGGGGGATCTGTAGCAAGCTACAATATGGATTGCAATCTTACCTAGTGTTAGTTGCACCTGGAGAATTTCAGATGCATTGTGTTGGGCAACTAGCCTGGAGGTGTGAATATCCTTGGTGAATATGGACACTCCTCCACCTTTAGTGTTTCAGTCTTGGTTTTGTGGCCGAAAAGTGTGGTAAGAATTGTAGCTTGGTATTGCAGAGGTGCTCTCTGGAGCCTTGAACCAGGTCTCAGTTACTGCACAGATATCGATGTTCTCCATTTTTAGGAGTGCCTCGAGAGAGTGCATTTTGAGGTTTAGACTTCTAGCATTGAGTAGCATTACCTTCAGATTTTGCATGCTTGTATCTGTTATGGTGGTGGTTTTATCCTTTGAACCTTGCCTAAAAAAGGCACTATAAGGGTGGCAAGAGCCTTAGCCAGTAACCTGAATCCCAGGAGTGACAGGTGCAGACCATCTCTGGCAAAGCATCGTGGTTTGTCGATCATGTCCTCCCATGCAGACAAATACTGGATCCCCTTTGAATGACACCAGAAGCTTAGCCAATTGTTGAAGTCAATCAGTTTGTCCTTATACTGTAGTATCATTCTGGGTGAAGGCAGGATGCTACTCAGGGTTAGGGTCATACCTACCTGGGTCACATGATCCAAGAGCTCTTCCATGTCTCTTTTCATGTAGTCCAGGGAGGTACATCTCAAGTCATTCACTCCAGTATGGACAATGACAGAGTTGTATTTGTACTTGTTGTGGAGTGACTTGAGTGCATGCGTTATGTGGCGGAGCCTGGCACCCGACAGGCAGCTGATTGTAATTTTCTTCTTGTTCACCTATGACTAAAGTGTTGGGTACATTGTCTTGCCTTAGGGGCTGTTGTTGGGTGGCACACTGGTGTTGTGAGCTATGTGGCACTTTGGTTGTGATTGGTGTTTGTTTGCGTTTTGGCTTTGGAGGTCCTTGTTGCTTGGGCAGGTTAATGTTAAGGGCCTCCACATATGTGGGTTTAGTTTTGCTATGTGTAGGTGTTGATGGTGTGGGTTTTGAAGGGCTATGAGTTGTTTGAAGTGTAATGCAGGTGTTAGCCTTCTCCTCTTGACTGTCTAGCACAATCTTGGTCGGAGAGAGCTTTGCTTCCAGTTTGGCTATGTAAGTGCATCTCTCGCAGGTTGTAGTGCTGGGTGGTAGGAGGAGAGGATTGTCTGTGTACATGAGGCAGTTGCCGCATTGCCCCAGTATGCCCAGATTCACGAGGTGGACAGGAGAAATCACCGGAAGCTGACCCTTGGACATGCCTGTTTAGGTGCTTTTTTGTAAAGTTTAAGAGCTGTTTTCCCTTACCTTTGCAAGGTACTTTGCAATTATAGGCTGTTTCGTGCCTATAATTAATTTTTCCTTATTGACAAGGAGGGCTGAGTGCTTGTATCAGTTTCAGGCGTCCTAGTGCTTTCCAGCAGGTTCTAGAGAAAGTGCTAGTCACAGGGGTTCAGATTTTAGTGCTACTACTGAGAAACCAGCTAGTTTTAAGGGAGAATTTGAAGAGCAGACTTTCTAGCACCTGGAATAGTTTAACTGTAGCCTCGCAGTGCTGCACGATGCGAAAAATGTACAAACACACGCATTTGTAAGCCAGAAAGTTGAAAGGGATAGAAATCAGCCCAAAAAGGCTAATACAATTACAGTTTCAGAGCTGGAAACCACTCCTCTAGCGTTAGATAGGCAGTACAATGCTCACCAGTCCCACTGGTAGGCAGTAGGACTTCCTCTGCCACAGCAAGGTCTGGATAGCTCTGAGCACAGAAAATAAAGTCCTGAGACAAGCAAAGCCTGGGATCTGGACTGGCTAGGAAAGGTGGGAAACGAGCAAACAAGATGGTCTTTTTTTTGTTGAAACAGGCTAAACAATGCAATAATACAGTAAATAAACACAGAAAAGGCTAACACACTTGAGTGTGTAGTCCTAAATAGTAAATGCAATTAAAACTCTACAAAATTAGCAATTTAAAACTTTTTAAATGAAGCAAGGCAAGTGCACAACTGAAAAACGATTTACGAGGCAGTAACACAGCAGAATAAGTAGCTAGTCTACATATACAGAGAAGTCTATATACAGAAAAGCAGCTAAAACACACAAACACTTCAGATGCAGTGCAACCTAGAGCACTTGAGTTGTAGCAATATTAAGGCAATTACAGTTATAATAAATGCTCTAAAATATACTCTATATTTCCAAAATGTTTGAGAAGCACAGTCAGAACCAAGGAGATTCAGGCAAAAAAATTTTTTTTTTTTTTTGAAAGGGAAAAGGAGAAACAGAAGGCCTTATCCAATGTTCTCTCTGTATTAGGTAGAATGAGCTAATGACACTAGACTGGGAGGAGTGTCCCAGATCAGATTTACAGTAGGGGCGGGCAACTGCAAAGCCAACAACTGGGAGGGAGAGTGGGAATACTAAAGCTATTATCCTACAGAGAGTAAGCACTACAGAAATCCACAAAATGAAAGTTTTTAAACAGATAAAGGAGCAATGAGACATACCAATGGAAGCATGGAGGTGCTTAGGAGAAATGGCAGTGGAATTTCTAACTAGATTGTTTAATGAAATTTTGGAAAGTCAGAGGATGCCTGAGGAGTGGAGAAAAAGTGTTTTGGTACCTATCTTTAAGAATAAGGGTGATGTGCAGAGTTGCAGTAACTACAGAGGGATAAAATTGATCAGTTACAGCTTGAAGTTATGGGAAAGAGTAGTAGAAGCTAGGTTAAGAAGGGAGGTGATGATTAG
>NC_056733.1:971013992-971033992 GCF_019279795.1 Protopterus annectens | reverse complement strand
GCTACATCTACCTTTCTTCCTACACCTACTAGAGTACCTCAAGGCTCCATTCTTGGCCCATTACTATTCAACATCTTTATTAATGACTTCCATAAAGCCATCCCCAACACCACAATTGTTCAATACGCTGACAATTCCACTCTTATCTGCCATGCCCCTAACCAAACAGAACTCCAAGCTCTTACCCAAACTGCATTTTCTACCACTGAAAACTGGATGTTCCAAAATCACCTCTCCCTTAATGCCAACAAAACTAAGATCCTCCTCTTTCCACCCTCCAAATCCTCACCACTAGACAAACACTCCTTTCATATTACCAGCCTTTCCAACTCCACTATTGAAATAGTAACCTCCACCAAACTTCTCGGTGTCATAACTGATGACCACCTGAAATTCAGTAATCATATCCAGCTAAACATCAAAAACACACATAAAACTTGGCTTATTGTACAGAAATAACCACTTTCTGTCTCCTTCCACTAGGCTAACCCTTGCCTCTACTTACCTCCTTCCCTCTCTACTGTATGGCGCTCCTCTGCTCACTAATATTTCATCCAGTCTCACCTCCTAACTGGAACAATGCTACAATAAAATATCCAAATTTGCTACCAATGCCAAGTCCAGCACTCACCACTGCTCCCCCCTCCACTCTCTAAATTGGCTTGAACTCCCTCCCTAATCAACTTACCTTTCTCCAACTCTCCATTGCCTTTAAACTACTTTTCCATCCAACCAACTGTCCTGCTCTTTCAAACATTCTTCTGCCCTATAACCCTCCTAGACCCCTTAGATCTTCTCACCAAAACCTGATTGCTGTACAAAAACCTAAGCGCCCAGCTGGCCAAAAGCTTTTATTCTTCACCCTTGCTAAAAAATGGAATGCCCTACCCACCTCTCTCAGATCTTGCAACAACCTAGATAACTTCAAAGGCCTACTTCATTCTCACCTCTATCTTAATAAAATTTGCAAATGCACTCTTCAACCTACACCTTTCAAATCCTCCTCCTCCTTCTCTCCTGGCTAACCCCCATTCTCAATTAAACTCTCTTCCGCCCTTCCTAAAATACTAGCTGTATAAGCTACTCATATATTATCTTTACTGATGAATTAGTTACTAAGTCACCCTAGGCTGACCATCTTTTTCTCTTCTTCTCTTCTATATTCCTAATTGCATGAGCAACTAAAGTTATCTCCTCCTGCTTTCTTCATCCCAGAATATTTTACTTCATTTTTCTCTTGTGCTGAAACCTAACTAAATGTGTTAATATTTTACTATGTTTTTCCATCGGACATTACTATTGTAGACTGTTTGTAAAATCCTGTTTAATCTTTGTAAATTATTTTTTGTCTGAACTCTTTTGTAATAAATACTGTTGTTCTTGTGGAGCTTTTCTCCCCGGGCCTCCACTGAAAACGGGCCCCAAAGCCCAGTGGACCTCCCCAGTAATCAAACTGAAATAAATAAATAAATACATTTAAGTCTACTTGAAAACACCGGCGATGAGAACACCGAGACCGGAAGATCGACAACTGAGATGACCGACAGTTTAAAAACACGAAACTTCACATGCCCGAAAAACCACAATCCCGACAATCAACAAAACAAAACAAATACCTTTTCCAAAAAACACACACACAGCACAAGCACACCAAAAACATTACAAACCTACACTAAACCTTACATACACAACTATCTATGCACTAACCTTAACCCAAACACTAACCCTAAGGTCCATCACTATCGCACACTTAACTTACTCGCACCCTAACCCTAACTCACTTAACCCGCCCCTAACCCTAAAGTCTGTCACTATTGCACACTTACCTTACCCGCACCCTAACCCTAACTCACTTAACCCGCCCCTAACCCTAAAGTCTGTCACTATCGCACACTTAGCTTAACATGTCGGTGTTCTCAGCGTCGGGCTTTTAAACTGTCGGTCATCACAGTTGTCAATCTTCCAGTCTCGGTGTTCTCGTCGTCGGTGTTTTGGCATGTCGGTGTTTTCAAGTAGACCTATATATATATATATATATATATATATATATATATATATATATATATATATGGGTCTACTGCTTTACATCGGGAATACACTTTTTTGAAATAGAGCAGTAGACCCTACACTTCAGCGAAAGTCCACTTTTGATGAAGTCTAGTTCCCCGGGCTACCCAAAAAAAAAAAAAAACACTAAAACATGTCAGCCCCCCTACACACCCCATGTGGGAGGCTGTACCCCCCACACACCCCCTACTTAAATATACCAACTCTGAGATCACACTACAGTGGGGAAAGGGAATATTCCCATTCTGTGCTGTAGTTTGACTGCCGAAGTCAATGTTCGAAGTTTCACTACTTCGAACAAGTGGACTTGGTGAGGTGGGGTTCGAAGTAGTGAAACTTTGAACATATTGACGGATCCCATACACACACACACACACACACACACACACACACACACACACACACACACACACACACACACACAGCTGTTTGAACATACTAACAAATACAGACTGTGGTGTGATGTCCATCATGGATTTCACAATTCTTTTAGCACCATCACTGTCTGTCTGCCTTATTATCAAGCACAGACAGTATTATCAACAATATGAACAACTCGCTATTAACAGGTGGACTGTTCATTGTTATAGCTAGAGGCTTTGAGACTTTCGGCCATAGCTTACTTTTCCACAAGCTGGGCAGACTCTGCTTTGGTCAAGCAACCATTCAGTGATTCGGCTCCTACCTTCAAGATAGTAAACATTCTAATGAGGATCTCTACATACAGGTATACCTCAGCGATCAGTACTAGGACTTGTGCTTTTCTCGCTGTTCATGAATAGTCTTTCATCCGATGTAACAGACCTCAACATCATTTTGTATGCTGATGATATAATGTTTGAATCTAGCAAGACTCTAATCAGCTGCAGAACAAACTTTAAGAAAGTTTCACATCTGTATACAATTGGACACAACAAAATAAACTGCTCATCAACATGCTAAAGTTAAGCATTATGATATTTGGCAGTCTCTAAAAGCTACTTAAAACAATGTTAATATCACTAACTGAAATGGCTGCAGTTTTCTAGTGGTCTCTGAACAGAAATATCTCGCCTTACCCATAAAACCATCTTTAAACTTCAGCAAACACCTAGATATCACTATTTGAAGAACCTTGTAGCATTTGAAACTGTACTACAGAATACACACTTACTGTCCTTCCCAGCTGTCTACACTGTAGCTTGAAATGTCCTAATCCGCAAACTAGAGTACACACTACTAACTCTAACCCTGCATTGCAGTACCAGCTGAGACATATACCTGTCTCTCCAGCAGGTCCTCTTTATATAACAGGCACATTTTAAGTCTTTGGAATGGGCAGTTCTGGTGTTGTTTGTTTTGCATATATGCATGAGTTTCATCCGAGTAGGGTCTGACAATGCCTTGTATACATAGATCTCCTGTCTAAAGCCTGTAGGAGACAGAATACTGGGATAGGGCCTTTAAGTGGTCTGCACAGTGCACGTTACTTACTCCCAGTATACTTTTAGTGAGGAAATTCTGTGAACGTTCCAGTTGTTGGATGTGCTGGTTAGCTACATAGCATAGGGGACAGTGTACTCAAGGATTGATCTGATGAATACCGAATACAGTGGAACAATGGCCTCCTTGAACCTAGATGCCATACCATTGTTTAGAAGTTGCACAACATAGAATGATTTCCTCACTACTGTAGTAATGTGATGGTCAAAGGCTTGATTACTATGTGTTTCCTCAACTCCCTGACTACTGCACTGTCCTTTTGTGTTGGTGGGATTCTATGACAGCTCTTAATTTGCAGTCTTCTGCAAACTTAGTAAGTGGGGTCATTTCCATTTGCCTTGACCTCAGAGAAGTAAATGCAAAAAAGGAGTGGTCTCAGGACTGATCTGTGAGGGACTCTGCTTGTGATTGAATTCTTTGTAAATGTGGACTCCACAATTCTAACTCCTTGGGTCCTGTCTATGAGCCAGTTCGCTCATAGGCTCATAGAGCCATTTTAAACCTAGCCAATTATCCCTTGTGAGATTCAAACCCTTCACTTTGTGTTTGTAAGGCAAACAACTTAACCATTAGGCCACCCTCCCAACTATCATCTGGTTTATATACGGGCTTATATGTAACCTCTTGAATTTGACAACAATGCCTGAGTGGATTATTGTGTCAAATGCCTTGGCAAAATCAAAGTTGGCAGTGAGAACCATTTGTGCCCTCCCGTTACAAAAATCAAAATGTGTAGGGTTCAGTGTTTGGAGACTTTCTGTGGTATTATGCATCATTTCTATGATAATTCTTTCCATGGCTTTCCGTATGAGGTTAGTGAGACTTATGGATCTCTAATTTCCAGGGTCTGTGTTTGGCCAACTTTTGTGCAGAGGGATGACTGTTGCCAGTATCCATTCATGAGGTATGAAGCCTGTTTGGAGGTTACAGTTAAATAACAATTTTAGTGGGACTGATAGGTCATGTTTCATGCTATTTAGAAGGCTTCCTGGGATATTGTCTTGGCCAATTGATGCAGTGTTCTTGGCCTTAGAGAGAGAGCATTAAGGACCTGTTTCCTAGTCATGGTAAGGGCAGTTATAGTTGATGGTATTTCCTGAGGGGAGATTGGGGGAGAGGGGTAAAGTTGGAGCTGAGTTTATTGTCTAGTAGGTTTACTATACCTTCTGGCTCAGTATAGGTGACTTCATTAATAATGAGCTCTGCACACAATTGCATATTGTCTTTGAAGTTGCAGACATAGCTAAAGAATACCTTTTGGTTGTCCTTGGCCTGGGAGGCCAAATTTACCTCCAGTTTGGCTTTGGTAGACAATGTTTGTCCTCTGGGTATTTTGTTAAGTTTGATGAGAGTGCTTTTATCCTGCTGGGTGCTGCACCTCCTAATTTTTGCCATGATTGTTTTTCTTTCTGTTATACAACCTGTTGATTTTGTGATTCCACCAGGGGAGCTTGTTTTTTTTAGTTAATTCTGTACTTCCTCCTGGTGGGTATAGCTGCCTCTATGCAGGTAGTAACATGCTTGTATAGAGTTTCTGTGAACAGCTCTACTTAGGCAGCAGTGTTTTCAGGGTGTATGGGGCTAGTATAGCAAATATAGTGATGGCATTTTGGGAAAGAGAACATGTTTTTAACAACAACCTTTTGAATGAGAAAATTCGTTTCTACACCAGATACCTGGATGATATATTTATATTATTTGAAGGTGATGAAGCATTTGGTCAAAGTATTATTGAGGTTTTTAATTCTTCTACTATCGTTTTGGAATTTACCTCGACTTTTAGTACAAGTGCTGTTGCTTACTTAGACATATGGTTAGAGAAGAAAGATGAATTGAAAGCATGTGTAGCTACTATTCATAGGAAAACTACATACTCTAACTCACTGTTACATTTTACCAGTTGTCACCCTAACTTTCAAAAGAGATCCGTTGTTAAAGGACAACTTGTGAGAGCAGCCCGAATTGTAAGTTTGGATTCTGACTTTAGGGATGAATGCGAACACTTGAAATCAATGTTTACACTTAGGGGGTACCCCCCTCCCCTTTTGGAAGCACTTATAAAAGAAGTTACTTTTAAAAGACACACAGGCGTATTTAAACCTATATTGAGTGCACGCATTGATACACCTGAGACTAGTGAAGAAATGACTTTGAGTGTTTTTTCAAATGCACCTAATGATTTTTTGACAAATTCCACTAACGTTAATAAGGAAAACCACCCTAGACTTATTTTAACTTTTAACATTAATAGTTATGTTACAGTTGACATTATTAAAAAGAACTGGGACATTTTTAAAACTAATTCATTACTTTACAACAGGTTGGGGACACGACCCGAAATTACATTTAGGAGAGGAAGTAATTTGAAAAACTTATTAGAACAACCTCCTTTGTTAAAACTCCTGGTACTTTTAAATGTCAGAGCTGTAACAGGTGTAGTAGTATTTTCGAAACAAATAAATTTAATATTAATGGAAAATCTTACAATTTGAAATATAGAACAAATTGTAATTCTCGTATGGTAGTTTACTTGGCACTTTGCCAACAATGCCCTGGGTTCTACGTGGGTAAGACCAAATGTAGACTCCAGGACCGAATTTATGAACATCTTTATGCCATAAAGAGAAATAAACAAGAGAATGCGTTAGCAAAACACATTTCTCTATTTAAGGACCACCAGTTTAAATTTATAATAATAGATCAAATTTTTGACAACCACCAAGGTGCTCCTCTTCATTTGTTACTAGAAGAGAAAGAATTGAAATGGCAGATAAAATTGAACTCTTATTCATTTCCAGGTCTTAATGACCTGTGTTCAATTAGCTGTGTGCTGAAGTTGAAGAGTTTAAGACAATAGAGTTTTCAGTTATGTAGTGGCAGGTTTTAATGTTAAAGGGGTGTTTAAGCATTTACATTATTATTTTTAGAGTTCTTTTTGATAAAAGAATAAATATTTTAATATTTCAAGGCATTTACACAGTATTGCATTTACTAAGGGTTCATTGTGATGTTACTTTATTTGTGGGATATGTCTTTAAGAGCTGATCAGAAGTGATTGAATTTTACTATTGTCAGCTGTTGATGTATGTATGGGGTTATTTAAGCTGATTGTACACTTTATGTTTAAGTTCTGAGGAAGTCTACTGACTAAGTAGATGAAAAGCACTTTAACTTACTGTCTAATAAAAGTGTTCGTGACCTTTATTTACTTGGATTTATTTGGTGACTTCTGCTGGATTTCGTTTTGGTGCTTGATTTACGTTTTTTCTCAGTTTTTGTGGTAGCTTTGTTAATGCATGTTTGGTGTCATATATAATTCCTAGTTAATAATGGAGTAATTAAAGTCAGCCCTGAATATGATATTGGGTTGGATGGTGAGTGTTTCCAAGTAGTTTAAATACATTTTATGGGTATCATGGGTCATAGAGGGGGATCTATAGCTTGCAAGGAAGTGGTTTGGGATTTTCCTATGGTGATTTGAATGTGGAGATGCTCAAGTCCATTATAGGATTATATGAGGTTACTAGGATAATGGCCCTGGGGCCCTTACAAGCCTAGTCAAGTTTATCCCCAAAAAAGAAACTTCAGTTAGCATCTGTTGACCCTGTCAATGAGGGACACAGGTGGAAACCCTGAAACAAATTTGTGGTTACCCATCCACTCATCAAGGTTGCACTTGAAGAGGGTCAGCAAGGCACTCTGTTTGACATGCATGAGAAGTCTGTTCCAGAGATGGGACAAATCTGTCTCTCCAGCAGGTTTTGTTGATGTCTCATATTAGATTTAGGCCTACAAGTGGGTAATGCATAAGGAGTTAGATTTGCGGACGTGGAGCATCTCTGGTAGGGCAGGGTCTGAGATTGCCTTGTAGGCGAGACACAGATCACCCCTGAGCAAATCTGTATGATACCAAGTAGAGTGATAGTGATTTGAGCCTGTCCACATAGGACAGGTGTTAGAGGCCATGGATTCTATTTGTGAGGTATTTCTGTGGCCTTTCAAGTTGGTGCAGATGTATGGAGCGGTACATATCAAATGGGGTGTTATACTCAATTATTGGTCTAATGAGGGAGGAGTATAGACTATAGAAACATCGTCCTGTTTGACCAGTCTTGAGGTATATTTATTTTTGGTATAAATTGAGATAAGTCCACATTTAGTCCATGTCTCTGTATTAGCTGGTCTAAATGCGTGGAAGCCATTATAGCCTTACACTGCCAGTGTGCTGTCCATGGCTTCAGACCATGTCTCAGTGACCGCATAGACAATAGTATTCTGTAGGGTGGGGAGACCTTGTAGGGAGTCATGTATTTTGTTTAGTTTCCTAGCATTGAGCAGTAACACCTTTAGATTTCCTTGGTTTTGATTTGCTATGTCAGAAGCGCTTTCAGTTTGGCATTGCCTAAAGAAGGCAGTATGCAGTATGGAGAGGATAGCGTTTTAGCTGATACTTGAGAGGCTGAAGGGGAGAGGTACAGACCATCCCTGCAAAGCAGCATGGTCTGTTGACCATCTTCTTTAATGCTGACAAATATTGTACCCCCTTAGAATGACACCAGAATCTAAGCCAATTATTAAAGTCAGTCATCTTCTGAACATATTGAGGCATCATCCTTGGAGACAGTAAAATGTTGCTCAGTGCTAGGATCATACCTGCCTGGGACACATATTCCGAGATCTCCATGATGTCTGTCTTCATATAGTTTAGAGAAGTACATCTCAGGTCATTTTCACCAACATGGAAACACACACACATGCACTCACACACGCATTCATGCACACACGCACACACACATATGAAGAGACACATGCATGCTCACATAGACACACAGATATGGGCAGAAAAACACACGTGCACACTTGGACAGATGCACATGCACATAGATATACACACATACACAAACACAGACGCATGTGCTTCGACACATGCACACAGATGTGCGTGCAGACAGACACACACATGTGCATGGACACAGGCATGTATGCACACACACACACACACACACACACACACACAGACACACACACACACACACACACACACACACACACACACACACACACACACACACACACACACACACACACACACACAAATAACCATCAGTTACAACCACTTTGCATGACTGTACATCCCAGATATCTACCTGAGAACAAGAGAATGAATACAATCAAAATAATGAGCCACAAATATCTCATCCTGCTGCTATCAAAACAGTTCGGTGCAACCCATTGTAACCCCTTTCTACCTCCTCCGCTTCTTAGCTGAAATCAGAGAGAAAGCCTCACAAATCAAGAACATATTTTAAATGTTTCTGTTACCACACAGCACTCCTTGGGCTTGTCTACTATTAAAAAAATAATATTAAATACTGCTACCTAAGGTCAGCTGCCTGTCCAGTGCAGGATTCCTCAAATCACGCATGGACTCAGGTCTCTCAGCAACAACTACTGTTCTGACTCTATCATAGTTCATGTTGGTGTGAATGACCTGAGACGTACCTCATTGGATTATATGAAGAGAGATATGGTTGAGCTCTGAGTATGTGTCCCAAGCAGGTATGTCCCTATCCTTGAGCAGCATACTACCCTCACATAGAATGATGCCACAGTGTAAAAAAAAATTATTGATTTCAGTAAATGGCTAAGTTTATGGTGTCATTCCAAGGGGATCCAGCTTCTGTCTGCCTGGGAAGCCATGGTCGACAAACCTCACTGCTTTGTCAGAGACTGTTTGCACCTGGCACCCCAAGGCTTTTGGCTGCTGGCAAAGGCTCTTGCTACCCCCAAAGTGCCTTTTTTTAGTCAAGGTCCTAGAAACAACATTGCCAAAGTGAAATGAATTAATCGGAACAAAATAAGGGTCATGTTGCTAAATGCTAGGAGCTTAAATCAAAACCTGCAATCCCTGAAGCACTTCTATCACTACAAGATGAAGATGACTGTGCAGTCACAGAGACCTGGTTTAAGGCCTCAGAAAGTACCCCAGCTGTGCAAGGTTACAATGCCTTCCACACCTTTAGACTGCAAAATGAACATGTGAAATCCAAAGAAGGTGGTGTTTCAATAAAATCACCTCCTGTCTAGTTAGACTGGACAACTCCATGGAGTTACTCCAGGTCCAGGTTATGGTGGGTAAGACCCCCATTCAAGTCCTAGCCAGTTATAGATCCTCCTTCATGGGTCACAACACGCATGAAGCCTACTTAACCGAACTGAAGACAATCCAAATTTTACTGAATACACTGGTTATGGGGGGATTTCAATTATCCCACCATCAGCTAGGAAACCTATTCTAGCCCAAACTCCCTACCACAAAAATTCCTTGACTTTGGGAATTCAAATGCCCTGGAGCTAATTGTCCATACCATGACAAGAGGAGCAAACATTCTAGATCTGGTCCTCACCAACATGTCAAACAGGGGCACTGCTGCAACTGTTGGACCCTGATTAGTTAAAACTGACCACAAATCAGTCACCTTCAAATTGACACTAACACCAGAACTCAAAAAGGGTGAAATCAGACTAAAAAACTTCACCAAGGCAACCTATACCCTCCTAGGTGAAGGTATAAATGCATTCCATGTCCCACCCCAAGCTGAAAGTGGTAACTATGCCGAAGCTTACACTAAATCCCTGTACAATCACTTGAATAAGTGTATAAACTCAGCTGTACCAGATAGAATCAAAGCCAGAGCCCCAAGTAAAATCAAGCTGCCATGGTGGACCTCCGGCATCAACAAACTCTAGAATAAATGCAAAAAGTTGCTGTCCAAGAAAACAAAGACAAGGACCCAACAATGGAAAAGCACCCTCCTCAGCCATATCAGGCAAATAAGACAACTTGTCAAATCATCCATGAGCTCCTTTGAGAGAAACCTAGCCAATACTACCAAGGATAACCATAAGGCCTTTTACAGCTACGTATGTAAACTAAAGGGTAGAACTCAAGCATGTGCAGAACTAGTGACCAATGGTATCACACACACTGACGCACAGAGATAGCAAACTTGTTAGCAGATAGGTTTGGTGAAAATTTCACTCCTTTAACCCCTCCTAACTTACAACAAACCCTCCCCCAAACTCCCCCCACCTTCTTCTAAACAGGCTAAAACATGAATTAGCATCACCACTAAGTACCCTTTTCAATCATAACCACAGGCTTTGTTCTTGCAGAATGGAGAACAATTACAGTTATTCCCCTCCACAAAGCTGGCCTAGCAACAGACCCAGGGAATTACAGGCCTATAAGCCTGACCAGCCTTATCTGTAAAGCCATGGAAAATGTTATCATGGATCTCATAAATAAAGACATAGGTGGCCTCCAAACCCTGGATCCTACCAAATTTGGCTTCATGAAGGGCAGATCCTGCCTGTTAAATCTGGTGGATTTCTTTGAAGGTGTGACAAGAGCTGTTGATGAGGGCACATCTGTGCACACAGCATACCTCGACTTGGCAAAGGCTTTTGAAACAATCCCACATTCAGGCATTACCAATAAGCTTAGCAAACTGAATGTAAACCCCTTTGTTGTAAGATAGGTTGCCAACTGGCTCACAAACTGGACACACACTATGAAAGTGGGTGACTCCACATCAACCAGCAGACCTGTTACCAGTGGGGTGCCACAGCAGTCAGTGCTGGTTCCCCTACTGTTTGGTATATACTTCTCAGAAGTTCAGGTCAAAACTAAAGGGTTGTGGCTGATCAAGTTTACAGATGACTGCAAACTGGGTGCAATTATTGAATCCCCAAATGATGTCAGTATACTCCAGGAGGGTCTTATGGAGACCAATGACTGGTGTCTTAGTCACTGTTTCAAACTGAATGTGAAGAAATGCATCATCATTCCCTTTGGCACAAACAATGTCTCTTCACATTATCAAATCAGCAACAATATCCTAAGTACCCATGAAGAGGTAAGGGACCTGGGATCACAGGTTGACCGCAACCTTAACTTCGACCACCATGTGTCTACCATTGTAAGGAAAGCTTTCCATGTAACTCATTTGATTAGTAAAGGCATCACCTCGAGAGTAAAAGAAGTTATAACCCCCCTATAATTGGCCGATAATAGAGTATAATGCCCCATTCTGTATGTACCATACTAAGCACCTGCAGCAATTAGAGAGACCTCAGAGGTTTCCAACAAAGATAAAGGGCATCCAGCATGTGCTTTACATGGAGTGACTAAAGTCCCTGTCACTGTACTCTGTATCATATAGAATTCTTAGGGGAGACTTGCACCTCGCCTACAGAGTAACCCAATACCCAAATCTAATGAACTTACTGCATATCCGTAAATCAAAAATGTCCAGGTCTGCCAGTCCCAGGGACTTAAGTATGGCCTGTGACTTAAACAGGACATGTTGGAGGGACAGATTTATCTCCCACCGACTGCCAGTTCTTTGAAACAGGCTGTCAATTCATGTGAAACAGAGCACCTATATGACACTGATCAAGAGGAACCTGGATGAGTGAATGGGGCACTCTAAATTCTTACTGGAGAAAGTGCCCGCAGCTCATGGGCAGTCATCGCTAAATGAAATCTTGGGTATTGACTTGTACTTTTATGGTATTATATTGGGTTGAAACTTCTATGTTTAAAATTACCTCTGGGTCGATTGCCTAGTAATCTCCTATGATCCTAAAAGTATCTGTGCATGTGCAGAGTTGCCCCTCCCTTTCCCTGGTTTCACATTAATGTTTCAGTGCATTTGTCTACAGTGACCCTCCATCCGCTGAGCTATTTGTCTAGGAGAAAGTATTTTCTGCACTGTGGAAAGCTGATAAGCTGCACCATAGTGATTGCCATAACCATTTGTACATAATTGGTTATAAATCAGCTGTTTACAGCTTTTAGCATATTTCAGTCAGCGGGTGTAGTGTGACCATCACACGTACATGTTATTGGGGGTTACAGACAGCTGAGTACATGGATATGCTTAAAGCCAGCCTTTAATTTCCAGAGAAGACCATTTCAGACTACGATGACACAAGAATTGAACAGAGCTTCTTAGCAGTTGGGGGCAAAGCAGTTTTCTTTTGCCAGAATGTTCTACATTGCAGCTGGCAGGCCCCAACACTCTTCTTTTTGTGTGTGTGTGTGTGTGTGTGTGTGTGTGTGCGTGTGTATATATATATATATATATATATATATATATATATATATATATATATATATATATACACGTGTTTTTGTGTGTGGCTTGATAGCAGAATAGAATGGTTATTACCATGTCATGATACATTGCATAGCAAAATGAGGGGTAAGTCCATTACACATTGGTTTACAAGCAGTAATCAGTGCAGTGAAAATTTTATAAATCGTACACTCTCATCTGACTGACGATTCTCTTGAACAATAAAGTTAAGAGGTCTGTAATGTTCTTCGTGTTTCACTGTTGCAGTCATTACATTTGGGTAATCTGCTGGCAGGTTGCCCTCAGTCGGCCTGATTAACAAAGTCTTGGGTCCTGCGTTGGTTGCTGTCCCTTCTTCCATGACGTCAGGTCACCAAGGGTATAAAACATGCAGCCGACGCCATTACATCAGTCTTTCTTGCCATGCGGTGCCCAAAGCAGAAGCAATTTGCAAGTGCCGGTCGTCCGACTCCTGAAATTTTCGTTTTTGAGTTTCAGAACCAAAGTCTTCAACTAAAAGCTAAGTACCCCATTGAGGAAACTTTTTCTTGCTCCTTACCGATGTCAGTAAAAGTTAATAATTGCATTACTTGTGGGAAGCAAATACCTCATAAGGATTTTCATTTGTACTGTATTCCTTGCCTAGGCCCTGATCATAACGTACCTTGCTGTTGGTTTTGTGCTAGATTTAATCAACGTACTATTAAACGTTGTTACATTTTTGCTTCTAAATATTTTGGCTCACAATTTAACTATCCAGAAATGATGTCGGTTTGCAATCCGACTACCAGAATACCTAAAAAACACAAAGAAAAAGACAGAGACAGTCCGTCTACGTCCAAAACTGATGATGATGCTTCTCCTAAGCCAGTTGCTAGTTCACCGGTACTCAGTGAGGCGCTTTCGCAGCGTCTGAGGCCTGCTGCTTTTGATTCGCAGGTCTCTACTGAGACCCATTCGGAGTCCGATATGCCGCGAGATGCTTTAAGTATTGAACCCGAGGATGTCTCTACCTTAGATGGGTCTGGAGCCGCTGTGCAGGCACCGGCTTCTGATGGTGTTTTCAGGCCTAAAGATTTGTATATTAAACCGACACCATCTTCAAAACTAAGGCCAAAATCTACTTCTATGTCTAAAAAAACAATGCTTGGGACACGTGTGCAGGCCACTATGCCTAAAAAACAAATGATCAAAATGGCTGAAGATTTAATTACCTTGATCAGGGGTAGCCAACCCCCTCCTGCTAAGAGGCCTAGGCAAGACATTGATTATGTATCTTCTGATCAGGATTCTGTTTCTTCTGACTTTTCTAATGAACAGGATTTGTCTATTCCTACTTATGAGGACTCTGACGCAGAAGATTCCATTCTTTCTGCTTCTATCCCTGAGGATTTCTCTTTTGGGGAAACTTTACATACCTTAAGGGAACATTTCCACTGGGAAAGTCAGGAATTCTCTGAATCTAAAAAGAGACTTAGGGATTTTCTTCTTCCTCAGCATAGGCCATTGGCTATACCTCCTGTTCTCGACATTGTTGATGATGTTTTTTCAGAATCTAGTATGACTCCTGATTATCTGCCTCTGGCTCCTAGCAAGCCAGACAGACACTGCAAGGTTCCTGACTCCCACAAATTCCTTTTCAAAAATCCTACTGCTGATCCTGAAACCATTTCTCAGGGAGCCAAGGGCATTAAGGCCTTTACTGCTAAAAATCCTACCCCTTCTGATAGAGCTTCCAGGGCACTGGATAGATTTTTATTTATTTATTTATGTATTTATTTATCATTTGTTGACTGGGAAAGTCCGACTAGGTTCCACAGAGCCTGTTTCCAGTGGAGGCCCGGGGAGAAATGCTCCAGATGGGATAAGAAGGTTTACACTTCTGCAACCTTGGCAATCAGGGCTTTAAACTGTCAATTCATATGCTTAAATATCAACAGCATATTATGGGACTACTTAAACAGAAAATGATGTTGATTTCTGACTGTGTGGAAAGTAAAGATTTACAGGATTTATTACATTCAGCTGAACAAGTTGGAAAACATACTTTGCAATGTGGTTTTAATTCCTTAGAGGCCTCTTGCAGTGCTGCTGTAACTGGATCTGTGCTAAGAAGGCATGCTTGGCTCAAAGAGCAAACTCTGCCTGATCATGTTAAAGCAAAATTGTTGGATACTCCTTTACAACAGGACCGTCTCTTTGGTAATAAGGCTGAAGACATGTTAAAAAAGATGGAAGATAAAGCTAAATCTATGCAAACTGTGAAAGATTTCTTACAAGTGCAACCTCCAAGATTTAGTAGGCACTGGCCTACTAAGAACTGGTCCTTTCTAGTCCCTTCGAGAGCCGCTCAAGTCTGATCCAGCCATTCCAAAGGCTCCAAGTTTCAGTCATAAGGAACTTTTAGAACAAAACAATGGGGTGCCTCCACCTCCAAATGTGGAAACAACAAGGCACCTCCCTATGGTGAACAGTCTCAATGACTTCCCTCTACAATCACCAAGCACTTAACTTTTAGCCATCCCTTTGGGGGGAAAACTGGCACTTCATGCACAAAACTGACAACTTATTACCCAAGACAAATAGGTTCTAAATATAGTATCCCAGGGATACAGATTTCATTTCCACACGTTGCCAATCCCAAATGGATGGCCAGATCTGCCCCCAAATCAGTGGGCAGAGGCCCAAAAACAAATTATGTCCCTCATGAATATGGGGGCTATCCAACCAGTACCAGAAGAGGAAAAGGGACAAGGTTTCTATTCAAGACTTTTCCTGGTACCCAGAAAAGACAAATCATGGCGTCCAATTCTGGACTTATCCACTCTAAACACATTTCTAGACATTCCAAAATTCAAGATGCTGACTCTTCAACAGTTACTACCTATGCTAGGCAAAGATGCCTGTTTGGTAACTGTAGACTTAAAAGAGGCTTACCTGCATATCCCAATCATGGAATCTTGCAGAAGATACCTCCGCTTCAAAGCAGGGTACTTGCATTACCAGTTCTCTGCACTACCCTTTGGCTTATCTACTGCACCCAGGGTCTTCACAAAGTGCTTGGCTCCAGTAATTGCATTTTGCAGGCAAAGAAATATTCAAATATATCCATACCTGAACGATTGTCTAATTCAGGCAGAAAACAAGGACATTCTTCTAAAGCATCTGGAATTTGTAAAAAGGGTTCTAACTTGTCTAGGGTACACCATAAATGAAAAGAAATCTCAGCTGGTACCCTCACAAAAAAATTACATTCATGGGTGCAAGCTTGAATACAACTTTCCAGATGATTTACCTTATGCCAGAAAAGCAAATTCAATCAGTGACTTACTTCAAACAGGTGGCCACAAAAACCCTGCTATCTGCAAGACAAATTCTGCAAGCCTTGGGGTTCATGGCCTCCTGCATTCTTCTAATTCCATATGCAAGACTGCATATGAGGAAACTTCAGTGGTACTTAAAAAGTTTATGGAGCCAAAATTGTCCAGCCTGGAAACAATGATTCCTATTATACCTTGCCTGCAACTAGAGTTCCTATGGTGGGCAGAGGCCTGCCACCAAAACAAGGGACTGCCACTCACTCCACCCCCTGCTGCCCAAACCCTAACTACAGACGCATCAGACTATGCTTGGGGGGCTCATCTGTCAGGAAAGTGCATTCAGGGCAAATGGAGCCCAAATCAAATGCACCTACATATCAATCAGAAAGAGATGCTAGCTGTAAAGAATGCACTGACAGCCTTCAAGGACTACCTTCATCCAGGACAACTAATGATAAAGACAGACAACACCACAGTTATGTGGTACATAAACAAACAGGGGGGTACACATTCCTATCAGTCTGTGCTTTTCCCCCGCTGCCTCTGCTCTCCAAAGTTCTTCTAAAGGTCAGACAGGACAAACCAAAAATGATTCTGATTGCTCCAGACTGGCTTCGCCAACACCGATACCCACTTCTGCGCAATGTGACACACCTTCCTCTGTGGCACCTGCCTCAGACACCTTAGCTACTGTCTCAGCAGAACTACCAAATTCTGCACACTCAGCTCCAAACTTTGAATATTGCAGCATGGCTAATCAACTAATTTCACTCTTGGCATCTCTTGTGATGGATGTCATTTTGGAAGCTAGAAGGCCTAGTACTAGAAAATCTTATGCTGACAAATGGAAAAGATTCTGTGCCTGGAACCAATCACAAGGAATAAGCACAGCAATGCCCAATATTCCTCAGATTCTGCAATATTTAACTGAGATGCTTCACAAGGGCCTATCTTTTTCTTCCATAAAAATCCATGCCCCTGCCATTTCAGCTCATTGCAACACAGAACCTCCCCTCTTCTCTCATCCTCTGCTAATGCAGTATCTTAGAGGGGCCAAAAATTTAAGACCTCCCAGGAGAGCGCCACCTCCTGCATGGGACCTCAATTTTGCTTTGGAAAAACTCACTCTCCCTCCTTTTGAGCCAGCTGCTACTACAGACCTAAAATTTCTCTCCTTGGAAAAATCTTTCCTTTTAGCAGTCACTTCAGCTAGAAGGATTTCTGAATTACAGGCTCTTATGGCAGTGGAGCCTTTCATTATTTTTCATCCAGACAGGGTGTCTCTTAGGACCAATCCATCTTTCATGCCTAAGGTGGTATCCAGTGTGGCTCTTAATCAGACCATTCATCTGACAACTTTCTTTCCCAATCCACAGAACAAGGTTGAATGGATTCTGCATTCATTGGATGTACACAGACAACCTAGATTCTACTTAAACAGGACAAAATCTCTAAGAAAATCTGAACAACTATTGGTGGCATTTGCTGCAGGGGCAGAGGGAAAGGCTATTTCAAAGCAGACTATTTCCAAATGGATAAGCCATTGTATTCGTTTCTGCTATATGCACCATGGTAAACGTATCCCCAAGGGGATCAGATCTCATTCCACCAGAGCTGCATCTACTTCTGCAGCCTTTCTCAGAGGGGTTCCTACCAGAGACATTCTAGAAGCTGCTACTTGGAGCTCAGTTCATACATTCACCAAACATTACCATTTACCTCTCTTCTCTAAATCCAGAGCAGGCTTTGCCGCTGCTGTCCTCCAGGGCCTTATGGCTGCTCCTAATGCTGTATAAATCCATCCTCCGAACCATAGCTTTGGGATTCTACCCAAATGTAATGACTGCAACAGTGAAACACGAAGAACATTGTACAGTTGTGTACTCTTACCATAAATGTAGATGTTTGAGTGTATTCACTGTTGCAGCCCTGGTTACTCTCCCTCCAGCCCCCTGTTTTTCTCTTACTATACCTCTCCTTTCTTTTACTATGCTTAAAAGCCTTTTTGGTGTATTTGCTTTTGTTTGGAGGTATATGTTTTGTGTTTTAAATTATATATATATATATATATACATATATATATATATATATATATATACATATATATTATATATATATATATATATATATATATATATATATATATATATATATATATATATTACATATATATATATATATATATATATATATATATATATATATATATTTTGCTCCCCACTTGGGGAGCACCTGACATCTGGGGCAAGAAAAACTGATGCAATGGCGTCGGCTGCATGTTTTATACCCCTGATGACCTGACATCATGGAAGAAGGGATAGCAACTGACGCAGGACCCAAGACTTTGTTAATCAGGCCAACTGAGGGCAACCTGCTAGCAGATTACCCAAATGTAATGACTGTAACAGTGAATACACTCGAACATCTACATTTATGGTAAGTGTACACAATTGTACTTTTTATTTCACCAAGCGATACACGACTGGAAATGCAAGCTGTTGTCAGCAAGTAAGTATTGCTAGATATTTATCCAAGCGGTTAAAATAAAAATAAAAGATAAAATAATCATTAAAAATTATGTGTTAAGGTGCAGATAGAAAATAGTTGACATTAGTGAAAAAATGTAGTATTTTTAGGCTGATTTCAGCTCAGCAGACTTCCAGAAAAAGAGTTGGTGAGGGAAGAATACACACCTTTTTCACTTTTAAACAGTCCCCTGTTCCCTCTTTTCAGTGGCATATACCAAGACATTTTATTTATTTTTTCTTTCTGAACTTCATGGCTCTTTCTTACCTACATAAGAGAAAAAAAAATCATATTTGGGGAAAAAGGTTACAAAAGTAATGGAGCAGAAAAGAAGAAAATACAACAGGTGAATAAGTGAACGCTTACGATCTGCTTGTACACTCTGCGGTTACTTAACGTTACAGTCGCAGCTTTATAAAAACATAACAATTATATCAATTTTTCTACGTTTTCAAGTTTAGTTTACATTCTCTGAGAAACAAGTGCCTGAATCACAGAACATGAGGTAACAGAAAAATGATAACTTTTTCCATAGATCTCTGCCGCTGCTGTAGTTTTCATGTCTGCAAAAGTAATTTTCCTTTGCTTTGGGAAATTTATTCCTTCTTTGTCTTTGTACAAAATATATCAGTTAAGCATTCACCTTTAATCCCCAGTAAGGTGAAAGAAAAAATAAAGACCCTGTAAGAAATCTACTTAAAATAATTGTGCATGCTAAAACCTAACGCATGCAGCTATTTGGGATGATGAAGGTAAACGGTCATGATCGGTCTGATATGTTTGTACTGCATTATACAGACATTGTGGTCTGGAATTTTAAACATCACTTAACCCATCCGTGTTATTGAATATTTTGCAAGCAGTTGACATTAGAATAATTTCTGCCCTGCTGATTCTGTAGGTGCATTTTGTTTTAGTGATACTGGAGAGTAGAAGAGCATTTTCCAGTACACACCACCAGTGTCTTTGTTAATGTGCCTGTTACATACATACTGTATAGTTTAATTAGTAGAACTGTCGGTAACTTATTTGTACTTATAATTTTATGTTTTTAAACTTAAGGCAGTTTTACTGTCAGTTTTACATAGCTTTCACAAAGACTACAATTAAAATTCAGAGCTAGAATTAGGAATAAAGTGCTGTTTTCTTTAGAACACTCATATTAGAAACTAGTTTTTTTCCTGCCCCTGGGATTCAACACAGCATGAATTTGTTAGAGTATCTGTGCATTGCATGATTCTTTATAACTAGCCAGGTTTTCAGCTTCCACATGAATTCAGTCAGACCTATTTCCACTTTCCAGGCTTTGTGGCGATTAAAACGCATCAGTTCTTCTTGTCACTTTCTCGCACTTTCAGCTACTTCATATCTTTGACTTTCCTGGCAGCAGACAGTGTGAAAATTGTTGAACAGCAAGGGAAAAAGGTAAACCACAAGAAAGGCAGTTTAAGGAATGCATGTT
>NC_056733.1:970913992-971008992 GCF_019279795.1 Protopterus annectens | reverse complement strand
TCAGGGAAGAGAAATTACTAGAAGTGAGAAACTGAGTGAAGAAGGTGGAGTAAGGAGGTGTAAATAGGTGCGTGTTCACATTTAGAGATATAGTTTATCCTGGTGTTGAGCAAGAAGAGAGACAGTTTTTGGCTAGGAAGTCTTTCAGAGTAGTTTTGAAGTATGGGAGTGGGATATACAATATATTTGTTAATCAGGCTAGACTGCTGAACAAACATGTCACCTTTCAGGAAATGCCCAGAATTCTTGCCTGGTTGAGTGACTTGACTGACGTCACACTGTGGAGAGAAGGAGGTCTGTGGAATCGAACCCTAGAGCAGAGAAAGCAGCTGGTTAACAGCTCATAGTGTTAATATTATTTTCGTCTTCCAAACCAATAATCTTGTATCCCTTCTGCTTTTAAATAATCAGTCCTGGGAGCACTACGGTTTATTACACATTAATTTATCATGTCATACAACACCTCTTTTTAAGAACAGTTTTTCAGTGTATTTGTTCAAGGTGTTGTACTTTAATTTCAGGTTGCATAACTTGGATAAGGGGGAAGTGGAGAGTTTCTGTTTTTTAAAAGATTTTTTTCCTTTTCCCTATGTTTTCCTGAGTAAAGTGGGAGTGGCTCAGATCCCCAAGAGCACTAGTCAGGATGCCAATAAGGAAACACCGCACTAACTTTGTAGTTTGTGGTTTGCTACTGCTTAGTGGTCACATCCCTCCCACACTGGAAAATACAAGGTCAAACTACCGCTGTACAGAAATAATTGTATTCTAGGTCTGTGTATTGCTTTGTGGTATGATATGGTAACTTTCTGAATTAACATTATTTACGTATTTCATTTCTAAATTCTGCATCTTAATAAAGGGGAGTGTGATGTTTCAGTAAAAAGCACCATGCCTGAGACTGATTTTAGATTAAGAGTTGCTGAAAGTCATGCATTTAGTTTTCTACTTGTCTACAGAAAACTGCCTGTCACTGAACAACTGTCTGACCTTCATATGGTTATTCCAGATCTCTAGATGAATTTGTGTAAGAGAATGCCGAAGTTCCAGTAAACCTAGGTTATCTACTGGGTAAAATAAAGCTATAGACGTTGGTAGATTCCTGACTAGATGGTGATAAAGAGACTGAAATTTTGTGACACGAAACAAGTGTTGATACTTAAGATACTTCTGGAATAAAAAATCTTTGGTTGTATTCCTGAAGGACAACTCATTGCCGTCAGCAAATCGAATTTAGAGATGTAATTGAACAAGTAGCCTATGGTTGCTTGCATCACAGACCTTGTTAAGTCAAAAAATCTACCTGTCCCTGGAGAAGCTCATTATTCCTGATGATAACGCTATGTACAAATCAGGTGACACAGTGCAGAACTAAGGCCTGAATCCATGCCTGTCACATGACACTGTGGCACTTTCACTGCATAATGTGCTCACAAGCACAGCTGTCCTGCATGCTGTGATTTTTTAAGGAATAGTAACACAAATATGTGCATGTGTAGTCTGTGGAGGGACAGCTTCGATACTTTGGGATTAGGGTAAAGATCTCCTTTGTTTTTAGAGCGTAGGAAATTAACCTTCATCAATGGACATGTTTTGGTAAATACTGATTATCTTGCGTTAAATCTTTACTTATTTAGAGAGATTTAGGAATTGTGCCTATATCAGCAAGAAAACTATATTAAATAGTGGTTATATGGAAAATGAACCTTTACATATTGGATGAATTTAGGAAGTGAGTTACTTCTTCTGTCAAAATGATAGTCTGGAAGAGAGGTAACAATATTTCTAATCTGTGAGAGTTGTGTCTTTTGGAAATGGAGAACAGGCTTGATTTGGTTACAGTATATTTTGTGCTTGTTTCATTGATGTGACATTTTGTTTAAAGCAAGGGACTAATTTAGTAACGTATATGTTTTCAATGTTTTGATTTGATCAAATTTTTTTTTGGATTTGCAAGGTATGTTTTTGGTTCTGACAGTACTGGTGCCTGCTATATATTAGTATTTAATTGCTCAGTACTCATTTTGGTTGACTTTGCATTTGAATTTGATTAGATACAGTGGAATTACCGTTTTTATTTTTTGAGACTGTTGGGCTCTGTTCTAACATGATTACCTGTGTGTGTGTGTGTGTGTGTGTGTGTGTGTGTGTGTGTGTGTGTGTGTGTGTGTGTGTATGTACACACACACACGCACACGTGTAATAACTTTAATTAAATACTCATAAAAATCAAACCTAACATGATTGATCTGAAAAGATAAGTCAAAAGACAGAAAAATAACAAAATAGAAAACATATTTTTGCAGGGAACGGCAGTCTACTTGCACCCCTCTCACCCCCGTTGCTTACTTATACCAGCAGAGGAATGGCAAATTCACAATCCCCTGATGGACTGCTTCCTTCTACTAAGTAATGCTGGGATTCTGCAGTCATACGACTATTTGATCGCTTGTGTCAGTGTTACAAACATTTGTTATTCTGAATAACAAATGGAGATATAGATAGATATAAACAGACAGTATATATATATATATATATATATATATATATATATATATATATATATATATATATGAAGTGTGATGCGGAAAACACCCAACACAAACATCCAGCAAAATGATTATTTTTAGTGTTTGCTTTAGTGTGATGTGTGAAGTGTGATGCGGAAAACACCCAACACAAACATCCAGCAAAATGATTATTTTTAGTGTTTGCTTTAGAGTTTATTCATTTTGTCAAGGAATTGTTTGTGTGTGTGTGTGTGTGTGTGTGTGTGTTTTTATGTGTGTGTACGTGTGTGTGTGTGTGTGTGTGTGTGTGTGTGTGTGTGTGTGTGTGTGTGTGTGTGTGTGTGTGTGTGTGGTTGTGCGCACGTGCGTGTCTGTGTGTGCAAACATTGACAGTGAGATAGTTGAATAACAATGACTCATTTAAATATTGGGGAAACAATAGGCTGTCCTGATACTTAAATCCAAAAGTCATATTATTCTTAGTAGTTTTGGGATAACAGAGTTTCCTACTAACTTGTTTCCAAAACATATGGCAGTAGCCTTAGAAGATGAGGGACAGTTTGCTGTCTTAGATTACCTAACATTTAATCTGTTAAACATTTTCCATAATTATGATGTATTGCTCAGGTACATTGTTTACAGCTTTGCTCAAGTATTTTGTTTGCAGGTTTGCTAAGGTACGTTGTTTATAGTTTCGATGCACATTCTACCTTATGTAGGTGAGATTCTGACTTCTGTGTAGCAGCACAGTGTTTTGGCCAGAGACTCATGGCCAGATTATAAAAAACTCCCTCTAAGTATGACTTACTGTAGTTTAAAGCTTTGGTATTAATCAGGCTTACACCATAGCAAGTCATTTACACCAAGAACAAGTCCTTTGTAATGTGCCCCCCCCCCCCCCCCCCCAGAAACTGCTACATACCTTTAAGTTCCATTTTAGTCACTTGTTGATATTCTCCTGTTACAGTCCTGTATGGGGGGGGGGGGCTGGCTTCTAGTTCCAGCCTTTGAGCACTGACTGAAACTGAGTGATTTAGTTTCATAGGTTTATAGATGAGCATTAGGCTAGCTGCCGTTGTGGACCGTTTTAAGCCTAGCCAATTTTTCCCTTAGTGAAAATAAATCCCTCTACCTGCTCAGTGTGAGGTAAACACCTTAACCATTATGCCAACTGCCAACCCCTGGCATGTGGCAGACAAGGGGCACAGTCCTGTTTTGATAGCATTAGTTCCTGAAGAAGACCTAGATTGCAGGAACATTTAGGGACATTATTTCACCTCAGGCTGATTTTCTTTGTATAACTTCCTTTTACTGTTTATAAAATTGACAGATTCACTAATGATTTACTATCCTAACATTTCTGTCTGCACTGCGTTTCCTGTCACAGCTCCACAGCAGTTTGTTTCCAGTCCGTTACAGGTGGAGAAATGAGGAAGGGAATTTGGCTCTTCAACATTTTCTCATTAACAAGACTGTTGATGTTAGACTGACTGATTCCAGTTGTGCATTTTTATGTTCAAGAATTGCAAATAGCAGTCAAATCATTCTGAGTGATCATATTTCTTGGTAAGTTTTCACTGTTTTACACATTGGTATCACTAACCCATTGCTTTGGAGATATCGAGGACTTTCAAGTTATGTTCTTGAACTCCCACTGAGACTCCAAATTCCTGGCTTATACACTGAGTGCCATTATTATTTCATCTCCGTTTTCAGAATTCACTGTTTTGAAAAAGTAATGATTTCATCCCAGTACATTCACTTTCACTCGTCATCTGTCTGCAAGACCTTTTGAAAACTTGAGTGGTAACGGTGAGAAGAAAATGTACATTATCGCACTGAAATAAATAATCTTCTACTTTCATCCAGGATTTAAAAAGATGAGATACTACAAAGTGTAATCCCATTTCCAGTTTCACTTCCTGACGTTGCTACATAATTCAGCTCTTTGGACACTTTTTATACTATCATATTATCCTTTATAGGATGTTGTGATTACTTTCTTTATACTTTGCTGTTACATATATGGGCTCATGATTATGTTCAGCATATTTATACACGTGGCTACAAATAAGGACTCTTTTATCTGAAAATAATAAGCACTGAATACACATTTTCTTGCAAAATAGCTATGATGGTCACAAAGCCTTCAGATTCTGTCAAATGCACTGCAACATACTTTTAATGCATTTCACCACATGCTTCATACTGGCTACAGTACTAGCTGGACTCTACATGGTGCCCTATGGGGGAAGACTTGTATAAACTGACCGCTTTGGGCATCTACAGTGGTGTTCAGTATCATCAAGATAGGAGAACACAGACCACAGACTGTACACTATGTCAGGGCTAGTCACTGGTATTGTAAAATATGGCTCTGGGTGATGCCGTCATGTTGACTGTTGTCACCAATGGGTATGTATTTGCCACTGATAAATGAGATGAAGACCCGGCTTATTCCAATCTACACCAGGGACTCATGTTAATAGTGGGTCTGTATGTGACCCTGTTGGCCAGTGTGTTCCCACCATAAAGCCCAGCAATCCTGAGTTAATACGCCACTGGCCAGATGGTGTCTAGCTGCCCAGCCTGGGTTGCCTGAGCTAGATCTGTTGAGCGAAAGCTGGATGTAAAACCAATCAATCTGACAGACATGAACTAAGAACTGCTATACTCAATATAGGATCACTGACAGGATGGAGCTTGAAAGTGGATGACATGATGGTACTGAGGAGGCTGGACATCCTATGTATCCAAGAGCCAAGATGGAAGGGCAGTGCAGCAAAGCCACTTGGCTTGGGATCTAGAGTTTACTATGCAGGAAGATGAGGGCTAAAAATGGCATGGGAATTGTGAGGGAGAGTCTTCAGAAAACAGTGAGGCATGTCAGCAAAATTAGTGCCTGACTGATGGCACTCAGACTCCAGCCTAATGATAGGACACTGTTCATAATCTCAGCCGATGTTCCACAGCAGAGTTGTGATAGTGAAGAGAAAAGTGCATTCAGACAGCAGTTGCAGGACCTATTAGGCAAAGCAGGACAACATGAATTGGTGTTGATAATGGATGACTTGAATGCACATATCAGGACAGACAGAGCAGGACAGGAGGACTGGATGGGTCCACATGAGTTAGGAGTCGTGAGTAAAGAATGTCAGGCCATTCTAGACTTCCGTCTGGCAAATGGCTTGATAGTAGCCAACACATAGTTCAAAAAGAGAGACAGTCGCAAGATCATATACAAGAATGGCCAACATGCAACTCAGGTGGTCTTTCCTAGTGAGGAGGGGGCACTGGGGTAGAATCAATGATTGTAAAGTCATACCCAGTGAAACAGCCAGCCCATAGCATAAACCACTGGTTGCCAAATTCAGCTGGAGGCAGTGGTCAGAGAAGGCTCTAAGGTCAACAGGGACCACACTGAAGGCTTGGAAGTTGACTGGAGAGAAAGTACGACAGTTCAAAGAGTTACTTAGGACTCTAGCTCCCCGAGAGGAGGAGGAGGAATTAGGTGGAGTTGAAGAAGAATGGCAGCACCTCAAAACAACATGTTTGGGGACTACAGAACAGGTGTGTGGCTGAGCCAGGTATGGAAAGAAGGTACATAAGGAAAGCTGGTGGTGGAATTCCACAGAAGGAGTGCATGAACAATTGGGAGACAGAAAAGATAGACTGGGCTAGGAAGAAATACTGGTTGGCTAATAAAGAGGGTAAGAAAGGAGTTGCAGTAGCAAAGAATAGGGCATCAGAGGCTCTCTACCATCGTCTGGAAAGTGACTCAGTAAGGGGCACAAAGAAACAATATCAGGTTGCAAGGCAAAGACAGAAAGGTAAAGAAGACAGTCAGACATCCTTCATAAGACAACCTACTCAGCAGTCCACAGGACATCAAAGGCAGATGGAAGGAGTACTTCCAGCAGTTTCTGAATGATGAAAACCCCACAAAAGCTGTACTGCCCCAGACGCAGCCTACAATGAGAGAAGAGGAGGAGCCCACCATAGAAGAAGTAAAAACAGCACTAAGGAAAATGAAGTCAGGGAAAGCAGCAGATGAGGTCACAGCAGATATGATCAAGATGTTGGGTGAGGTAAGAGACAAATGGCTCCTTAGGTAGCAGTGTGGAGAGAAAGGCATATCCCAGATGACTGGTGTCTAAGTATACTCGTGCCAGAGTACAAGAACAAAGGGGACATCCATATCTGTGGGCAGTACAGAGGTATCAAACTCCTGTCCCATTGCGTGAAAGTTCTGGAGAAGGTGATGGATAAATGAATATCTAGAGGAGTAAAAAGTAAGATGGGAGATGAGCAGTTCAGATTCAAATCAGGATGCAGCACAACTGACCCAGTGTTTGCAGTGAGACAGACAGCTGAGAATAAGCTAGAGATGAGGAAAGAGTCCAACTGGGTATTCCTAGACTTGGAGAAAGCATATGACAAGGTCCCAAGAAAGCTGATCTGGGAAGTACTGTGGTGGTTTGAAGTCCCAGAAACATTGGTAGAATTAGTGCAAGCATGTATGAGGACCCAATGACTCAAGTATGAACAGTGTTTGATCCATACCTCTTGACTGTCCATATTTTTGCCTCACATTTTTGTTTTGGTCCCCATAAAATTTGTGTTTTTCTGGATTTTACTGATGAATAATTGAGGACTGAATTCACTAAATAATGATAGGAATTTGAGTTTCAGACATCATATCCTTCAGAAAATATATGGTAACACAAGACCTTTTATTCCAGCAACTTCATAAGTATATAAGAGCAATATTTAAAATTTGCCTTATTTTGGGGGCTTTGTCCCCCAATATTTTTGGGGCTTTGTTAAGATTTTTTGTGCTAAGAGGTTGAGAACAGTGGTTTGGTCTCAGAGGGGTTTCTGTTGGGAGTATGTGTGCAGCAGGGTTCATCTGAGCCCACAGCTGTTTGTACTGGTGATGGGCTACAATAGTAAATAGGTCAGAGGGAACAGATCAATTAATTTGATTTATGCATATGATGTGGCAATACAGGCAGACTCTGAGAAAGAACTTCACCAAAGGATAGGGAATTAAATGCAAAACTGAAGGCACGTGGGATGAAATATCGAATAGATAAGTCAGTTGTAATGGCAGCAAATTGTGTAAATCAGAAGAAGCTGGGAATTGAGGTAGAAGGGAAGATAGTGGAACAAGTTAACAGCTTCAAGTGTCTGGAAAAGCTGGTTGAGGAGAAGGGAAGACTGAATGAGTAGATCAATGATAGGATCAGTGGGGCTGCTGCCAACTGGCACAGTGTCAGGGGTAGTATATGACAGAAGAATGCCAAAGTAAGGTGTAGAAAACAGTGGTGTGACCAGTGCTACTGTATGGTACTGAAACCTGGGCAGCGAAGACAGAGCAGTTCAGGAAGCTAGAGGTGATGGAAATTAAGTGACTGATGTGGGTGATAGGGTGCACACTGTGGGACAGGTGAAGAAATTAGAATATAAGAGTACAAAACAGAGTAGCCCCAATTACAGAAAAGATCAAAGAGAACAGATAACAGTGATTCAAGCACATGAGCAAAAGAGCAGAAGACAATCTGGTGAAGATTTGGGGCAGACAGGAAGAAGATGAGAAGAAACGAGGACGTCCAGCAAAGAGGTGGATGGACTGTGTGAGAGGAGACCTGTGACAGTCAGGCATGAGCGAAGAAGGTAGGAATGTGGCACTGAATCAAGAGAGGTGGCGAGAGTTAAAAGGACACCCTGACGCCATGTAGAAAATGGGGAAAAAGGGGTTTGATGAAGATGATGATGGTTGTACTGGTTACATACATGGGTTCAAAAACACAGCAGTCAACCCCATAGCTGTTATAAATTCACCCTTAGCCTAATAAAAGTTAAAGTTATAGCAGTTAGAAGGTTGAAATTTGTAGCAGTTTAAATTCAAGCCTGTACTCCGATCTGATTACTTACACTATCAGATTATTTACCCCACTCATATAAATTCACCCTTAGCCTAATAAAAGTTAAAGTTATAGCAGTTAGAAGGTTGAAATTTGTAGCAGTTTAAATTCAAGCCTGTACTCCGATCTGATTACTTACACTATCAGATTATTTACCCCACTCATAGAACCAAAAGCTGGGACTGGGTTAGCCCCGCTCCGCTTAGCCACGCTGGCTCGCTCCCCTCCCTGCCCCCTTATCCCACCCGCCCCCACTGTGTCTACATTTATAGCCACTAAGCCACACCCATGCTTCCTCTCCAACCTACACAACTTCCTCTCCAATTTCCTCCTCCCCCTCCCACCATTTTACTGATTAACCACTACTATTCCTCTGAAGCACATTGTCCCCACCCATTGATGAAATATAACATGTCTATAAATAATTATAAACTCCTTCCCCTTATCTTACCACTCTTAATTCTGCCATACTTTCTTACTAGCTATGAAAATCTTACATTCGCAGGTTTCTCTTATCCAAAATGCCAAACCAAGACCCCCCCTACCCCCACTGATTGCGGAACTTGCCCACTACTACACTACCCCAAAAATTATAAATTCCAACCACTTGCTTCTAAAAAAACCACTCCAATCAACACCAAAATCCAAATATGAACTAAAACTACTATTCAAAGTTATTAGACTACTAGCTTATCTAAGAAAAAACATCACCAAAGATGGGGACATTCATCCTAATCCAGGCCCAACCTTAACTCAAAACCCTACCAGCCCACCACTCTCCCACAGACTGGTTAACTCCCTCCTAATATGCCACTTAAACATTAGAAGCCTAAACAATAAGATACATAGCCTGCATGCTGTACTATCCACATACCTCCCTAACATAATGTGTCTATCTGAAACATGGCTCCGGCCATCAACCAAAGACAATGAGATCCTGCCTCCTGGTTACAATATACTTAGGGCAGATCAAGTAAAGAAAAGAGGAGGTGGAATAGCCGTCTTATATAATAGCACACTAAACATCATAACTAACCCCATACAACCACCCCAGGTCTCTAACGCTGAAATACTAGCTCTAAAAATTTACTAAATAATCATAAGGGCATTAACCTAATTGTCACCTATATTCCCCCTGGGAACAATGTAGAAACACTAGAGGTCATTCTACACTGGATAGCCAACAACTACCCTCAAGAAACCGTTGTCCTGGGCGATGTTAATATTGACTGGAACCAATGCACAGCTCAGTCCAACCCCATCTCTGTTAACCTACATGGATTCTCTCAGATAATATCCTCTACCACCCGTACAGGTAACAATAACCAAAAAGAGAGTATACTAGACTGGATACTCACCAACAGTCATCCCCAGAACTATATGTCTGGAACTCTCCCCAATGATCTTAGTGATCACCTGCTCACATACATCATGAAAGACAAAATTAGTTGTACAAGCTTACCTATTTATAGGTCTATCAGATCCAAGAAAAACTTTGACCCAACTAAATTTCAACTTGAACTCAAAGCATGTAACTGGACTAAACTAAGGTTCCTTCCCCTTGATGAGGCAGTGTCATCATTTAACAATTCATTCCTTACTATACTTTACTCACATGCCCCTAAACGCTCAATAAGAATTAAAACTCAACTAGCACCCTGGCTAACAACAGATACCAAATCCAAAATAACAACTAGAGACAAAGCGTGGGATAAATGGCGCACTACCAAACTACCCCTAGATCGTATCAAATTCCAACAACTTAGAAATGAGACTAAAAAAGCCATCATACTAGATAAGAAAAACTACTTCTACAATCTGCAACACAAACATCAGAATGACCCTCAAAAATACTGGGCAGGCATAAATAAACTTCTCCAACCAGGCAAATCCTCTGCTCCGACCCCAGGAACACTATCTGACAAGAGCCAAGAAGAAATAGCCAATTCATTCAATACATTCTTCACAGAAACCATCCAGTCATTAGCTAACCAACTTTCTCCTCCCTCCACTTCTATAATCACTATACCCGACTCACCACTCTCTTTTAACTTCCAGCCAGTGTCCACATCCTTTATCAGATCCCTTTTGAAAAAACTGAAGCCAACCACCCTTTCACCTGATCTTCTGCCGGCTGAATACCTGCAAATTGCTGCAGATGTCGTAGCCTACCCTATCTCGATCTTAATTAACAGAACCATAACTGAGGCCTCAGTCCCCTCAATTTGGAAAATATCCTACATTATTCCACTCCACAAAGGAGGTTCATCCACAGAACTATCCAACTATAGACCTATAGCCATACTATCACCACTTGCCAAAATTATGGAAAAGTGCATGCACAACCAACTAATGCTCTATCTAACCCAAAATAAACTACTCACAGACTCTCAACATGGATTCAGACCCCATCATAGTACAACCACTGCCCTCCTCTCTTTTACTGAAAACATTAATCTTAACCGGAATAACAAAAAAAATGCTCCGCTCTCTTCCTGGACCTATCGAAAGCCTTCGATATGGTAAACCATCATTTACTTCTACATACTCGAAAAAGCCTGTATCTAGATGCTCCAGCCCTTGACTGGTTTCAAGCTTACCTCACTGGGAGACAACAAGCAGTAATGTGGCAAAACTCTCCTGCATGCTACCAAATACCATAGGAGTTCCTCAAGGCTCCATACTAGGACCTCTCCTCTTTTCAGTCTTTATAAACGACATCCAAACAGTCATCCCTGAAGCCACCTGTATTCAATATGCAGATGACTCAACTATAATATGTTCCAATGCCTCTCTTGCAAATCTACTAACTACCACCCAACATAGCTTCACCAAAGTCGAAAACTGGCTTGCCAACCATCTCCTGATCTTAAATCCAAACAAAACCAAGTTACTTCTCTTCTACCCAACCAATAGATCTCCGACTGAACACTTCACTATAAAATCCAATAATGGGACCATCATCTCCCCAGACACCTATACAAAGCTATTAGGAGTAAACATTGACAATAAACTCAGATTTGATATACACATCAATCATGCCATTAAGTCAGTCAACAAGAAACTTGGGACCCTATATAGAATAAAAGCCTTCCTTACCCCGAATGCCAGGGCAGCCACAGCCCATTCACACCTTCTCTCTACCCTACTATATGCCTCTCCTGTCCTCACTCACCTTATCAAATCTGATCTGAACAAGTTCTCATCCTGCTATAATCACATTGCCAGATTCGTTACAGGCCTACCCTACAGAACACACCACTGTACTAACCTGAAAAAGCTCGGATGGATAGAATTCCCATACCTTCTTCAGCAGTACCAACTCATAGAGGCCTTCAAAATCCTTAAACAACCTGAAAATACCCCAGCACTAAAAAACGTAATGACTCCCTACTCCAATCTAAGCTGCCTTCGCTCAGCAAACAGACTCCTTGTCCAAACAACTAAATCTTTCAACCTAGGTGGTGACGCGCTGTTTGCCAACACCACTGGTAAAATATGGAACTCTCTCCCAAACAACCTCACGCTTGCAACTTCTCTAAGTCAATTCAAAAATAGTCTAAAACTCCACTTCAAGTCACACTGGCTATGTCCTTGCTCAAACCCAGACTAGCTCTGTGCCATTAATTAAAACATAAACAACTAGCTAAGATTATAAGTACTTTGTATACTGTGATAAAGAAATATGTATCCTGTCTAACTCTATGTCATTATACTGCCTACCGTCTTTGCTAATATGTTATTAATGTATCATTTGTAGTAATTTCAGAAATTGTAATGGCAGTCTTGTACTTGTATGTAAATAGCCTATGTTTTTGTTAATTTTTTTCATCTCGTTTACTGTACCTAATTACCAGTGTAACTCTGTTGGAGCTTTTCTCCCCAGGCCTCCGCTGAAAAAGGACATGTATCCAGTCGGACCATCCCGGTTAACAAATGTAAAATAAAATAAATAAATAAATAAATATTTCAGGCATGAGCAGTAATGCCCTTCTAGTCTGCCAATATACCAAAGCATTTGTTCCCATAATAAGTGTCAAGGCTGTTTTTAAAAATATCTAGACTAGTGCTTGCTTTAATGTCATTTGGTAGTGTGTTCCCTGCATCGGCTGCTGTCAGCTAGCCAGTTAAACACTTGCTATTCATGCAGAACCTTCTACAGGTCGTCTGATGATTCTTTTCTACTTTTTCGATAACTCGATGACTCCAAACGTTCCCAGAGATAGTTGTCTCTAAATAAATGTCCTATATACCCGAATAAGATCTCCTCTTACATATCTGTAAGAGTGACTGTACAAGTTCAGATATTTTAGTCTTTCATAATAACTTAAATGTTCACATTCATGGATGCTCTTGGTATATTTCCACTGTACTCTTTCCACTTTATTGATGCTTATTTTTTTAGACGGTTTCCATATTGTTATTCCATTGGGTCTAATGTAACTAACAAACAATGTCTTCATCATTTCTGATTTCCTAGACTTTATAAATCCTTTTATACAACCTACAGTTCTATAACTATCATTTACCAATGTGTTGGTATGATTAGAAAAACTCATAGCTGGATCTACCCATATACCAAGTGCTTAAACGAGTCTAGTTTCAATCACTGTGTGCTGTATTAAATATTCACCTTTCAGTTTATGTTTCCCAAATCTCATATGCTTAGTTGTAGATCTGTTTATCAGCATATTATTCTCCTGTGCCCAAATGGTAAATTTAGTTGAGTTCTTTTGCTGACATGCCTTATCTGGAACACATGTAATTGGTTTACCCAATTTCAGGTCGTCTGCATATAGACTATAGAACACCTCAGATTAAAAAGTTAGATCTGAAAGGTACAATCTGACAAGTAAGGGCCTAGGACAGAGTCTTGTAGGGCACCTTGACTGTAGCTAAGAACTTCACCTGTCCAGTTGCTCTAGGATACTTGCCATGTCCTATTTGTAAGCCATGCAGCTATCCCTCTTATCAAGAGTACATTAGTACCGAATTGTTCTGATTTATTGATGAGTGTTTTGTGTATGACTCTGTCAAATGCTGAAGTTAAATCTATATAAATTATATCACAGCACAATTTTTCATTCATAGCTGTTATTATACTGGGCTTCCAATCGCGTAGTCGAACTTTTACAAGTTTGAGCAACATATGCTCTTGACCATATGTTCAAATTTGTAAAAGTTCTAGTGTGTGAATGGAAATCTCCATAAGCAGAGGTTTCCATTCACTTCAATGTGGTGCGATCTCGGAGTTGCTCTATTAAAGTAGCGGAGGGTGTGGGGGGTGCCCCCCTGCTTACAACAATTTATTTTTTGTCCGTTGTATTTTTATTTTTTTTTTACGTAGTCGAAGTTCTGTAACTTTGAGCATAATGATTCGACCATTCTGAATTACAGAACTTCGACTATCTGATATAGACCCTTATATTGTTATAGAACATCATGTTACAGGTGGTTTGTTTGTGTCTTTCGGCATTTCCCGGTTAGGGGTCGCCACAGCAGAACATCATGTTACAGGTGGTAATAGATTTATTTTCAACATATGCATGCTGATATATGGTTTCAAGTCCCAACCTATCCAGTTCTGACAATAATTTATACAATATAACCTTCTCCATTATTTTTCCACAACATGAAAGTAGACTTAAGGGTCTGTATGACTCTTTGTTTGTCCTACTTACTTTCCCTTAAACACAGGCTTAATAAGCGCATGTCTCCAATCTTGAGGAATCTCCCCATGTTTACACGACCTAGTAAATAATAGATATAATGGTACCATAAGTTCTTGCTGAAGCGTTCTAAGGTCATTCTTACTAATTCCATCTCTACCCTTTGCTTTGTTTAGATCCAGTTTGCACAGTTCTTTTTCAATATAATCTAATTTGATTCCAGTATCTGAGGTTACCTGTATGTCACTAGGACAACTTAGTGGAGCCAAAGTGTTTTGCATAAGATTTGCATAAGATTTTTTAATTGTATCTATAATCTGTTGTGTCTGCGAATAAATTTTAGAATCTACACACAGTTTATCAATTTGTATGTCTTTCCTCCTTCCACATCTTATGTATCTGTAAAAAGGTTTCCTATTATGCTCAATATCTTTAAATTCATTGTCTTCAAATTTATCTTGATCTTGTCCCACACTATGCTTAATTTGCTTGTCCAGCTTGTTTATTTCAGTTTTCAAAGTTGTAGTTCGACCTCTCTTCCATTTCTTATATTTTTTGCCTCTCACCTTAATCAGGTATCTTGTTCTTATGGAAATATATCCCCCTGATATTGTATGCCTAGATCCTGATATTAAATAGTGTTTTGATTGTTTGCACTCAAACAATTTCTGTTTCAAATCTTTCCACATTCCATCTGCAGTTTTTCCACTGAACACATCACCCCAGTTACTTTTACATAGTGACACTTTTGCATCCAAATAATCTGTAATTAACCTTCTGTGCATTGGTTTAGATTTCACTCTGGCAGAATTATCTAGCAACAAATTAACCTTTAATCCCCATGATCACTGCATATCAGTAGGGGTAAAACTTGACTTGAAGTTACAGCAATTCCTTTAGGAACACAAACAATGTCTAGTATGTTCCATTCCCTGGTAGGTTTTTTGTTTTTGTAATCTGAAGTGATTGTCCCCGAACATATGTTGGGAACAATTTCCTTACTAATGTTATTGAATCAATATTATTCCAGTCTGTTTCTGGTAAATTTAAATCTCCAGCTAATATTCTTACCTCTTGTGTTTTATGCAAGAAATGTATGAATTCCTCTAGGTCATCTGCACTTGACTTTGGTGGTCTACACACTCCAACAATTGTTTGTTCCATGGTTATATTTATTGTCACAGTTACACAGTCGATAGTATTGGTGTTATCACTGAACATGTAATGATCGCAGGTCTCATAACTATCTTTAATCCCTATCATAACACCTCCACCTGATTTTTTGTTAGAATGTCTGTTACAGAAAATACATTTATACCCTGAAAGAACTGGTTTCCATTCATTGCTCTTTAACCATGTTTCACAAACAATAGCAACATCAATTGTGTGGTGATTTAGCAAATTGTTCAGTAACAAAACTTTATTATTAATGCACCTATCATTAACAATCACAGAGATGCATCTGTGAACTGTCAAATTTGTGACCTGACAAAACAATATTACAAAATATCTGCTATAAAAATTCTCTTCCCTGATCTTGACAAATGCAAGCCATCCTGTTTGAACACTTGCGCCCAAAACTAGGCTTGGATGCTCTAGATATTTCTGTTTTTTAAAGTGTGACATTTTTTCATGTAGGTATTTACCCCAAAAATCTTTTCATTCATGGGGACCTGACTGTCCTTTCTATATGTGATTTGTGAAAAATACATCCTAATACCAGTACAAGCTATACTATCTAAGAGGGCTGTACGTTCCCCACGAATAGTCAGAGAGTCCTTGCGGGTGACATAATTTCTCCCAATGTGAATAAAAACAGATCCGTACTTCAGTACATTAACACTATTCGATGTTCATTGTCTTATCTGCAAATGTAAGTATCAGTTCCTCTAATAATTTAATCTCCAATTACAGGAATATCTTTGCTGACCATCTCTGAAGAATCTTCAACTTCTAATTCAGTAAGATCTGCTGTATCGATTGTTACGAAGGATAGATCTTCATCACCATTAGTCTTATTAATCCCACAGTTTTCATTGTGTATTATATTTGCAAGCATGAAATACATCCACAGCTTGAGCCATGTAGTCTGCATCTGCCTTTCTCATCTTTTTTCTTACAATAATGCTCTTCAATCCTTCCACGTTAAATTTTGATTTCTTCGTTTTCATCTGCCCCTTGCCTCTTTTCTAACTTCTCTTTTAGAAAAAAATATTCCTTTTTCTATAGACTGAAGGTTTTCTGATATAAAACTTATATCACTCCCTGTAACCTGTGTGTTACATAACTGAGCAATGTCCTTTTCAGTATTTATTCTCTTTAATATACTGACATTTATCAGGTTCTTTTTCTTCCTTATTTGTTGTGAACTGCTTCCTCAACACTCTGAATCCTCACATATATACTTACATGCAGAATTCCAAAGTTGTCAGGGGCATCATCTTGTTTCATTGATCCTTACAGACAACAGATACATCATTTCGTAAATGTGTTCTGTTTGCGGTTTGCCTAACATTATTTATCTCACCAGTCCAATTATTAATTTATCTAACAACAGTTCTCCAAGCCGTAACAATTGCACAAGTGCAATCGTCATCAGTAAGTCTGGATTTACTTCTACTAATGGTAAGCAAATCATCCAGCGTTTGACACGAGGAACACAAATCACCAGTGCTATCAGGACTTACCTTTAAATATACATAGCATTCATTACACTCTCTGAGATATTCATGCTTTAGCAAATCATTAATGGGATACTCATTCAAGGAATCCATATTCAGCTTCAAATGAATAAAACATTATAAAAGAAAAGAATTTAATCAAAATCACTTTTTCAGAGTCAGATCCATTACCCTTAACATTATTTCTCTGATCTGATCAATTCCGATCCCACATACACAGTTAAATCCTTTATTGAAGAATCAAACAAGTTAAACTTATTCTTGTGTTCTTCAGTTTAGTTCAGCCATGCAAGCAGCAAATGCCTCCTGAAACTCATGATCTCTTGTAAATAGATACCTTATAATATGGCAGTTTCATTTTTAGCTCACACAGCGCTTGTAATTCATTCTTCAAAAAAGAAATCTTGTTTCTCTCTTTCTGTTTAGGAATAAAGCTGTTAAATGCCTTAACTGTTTTATTGCCTGCAATATGAAGGAATATTGTAAGGTGTTTATTTTCATTTTAAGTCTTCTCTCAGTGATACACAGCTGAAAATATTGAAACTGCAGCCTCTAATTTTCTGAAAGGTTTCCATAAAGCTTCGGAGGCACTGACAATTTTAATAAAAATCATATTAAGCTAAATAGTGAATACATGCATCATAAATGATGGGCTGTACAGTGGAATACAAAATGTGAAGTAAATGGAAATAGATTTGAAAATGTACTTGCACAAAAGTAGATGTGTTTATGTTGAGAAAAATACTAAAATATGAAAGACTATTTATTTATTTTGTCACTGAGAAAGACAAAAAATACTTAGCTGGACAACTATTGCCATAAGATGTGATAGAATAGAAACCACTTTGGTGAACATGAGGGTTAGTAGAACCATGCAGTGAAGATTTAGTTTCTGGATTCAAGTAAGTGCACTTTTGACACCATGCAGTAGGTAAGCACATAGTATTGTACATACAGTCAAAGACTGCTGAATGAAGAGATTGCGACAGTAATCTGCACTCTACACACAATAGAAAGTATCTTCAAATCTCATAAAGACATCCATCCATTTTCTGATAACCTGCCTTATTCTTTTTTGGGGTTGTGGAGGTGATAGACACAATCCTTACAGCCAATGGAACACTTTGAAGCTCATTCAGTGCAGAGCACACATCTGTCACAAAAGCCATGTGTGCACACACACATACTTACACAGACACACACACACCTATGCACATGCATGCACTCTCATGAGCACATGTGCAGACACATCACTCACTCGTTCATATACTACACACACCTATGAGCAGTTTGGAAGATCTCTACCCAGCCTACTGAATGTGTTTAGGACAAGCAAGAAAATTGCAACAAACGCAGAGATCATTATGCGTAACTCTTAACAGCGACTTGGTAGGGGTGCAAATGCTTCTGAAGGAAATACACTATTGAAGTTTAGTTTGTGTGTGTGTGTGTGTGTGTGTGTGTGTGTGTGTGTGTGTGTGTGTGTGTGTGTGTGTGTGTATGTATGCATGTGTATCCATATTTGTATGGGCTCAAAACCAATATGAATAGTCTTATCTGTGAACTGCAGCCCTGCATCCTAAGTTTGTAAATCAGAAATAATAAAGGAAGAAGCTGAGTAGTCTTGCCTTTTTTTTACCCTCGGTGCTGACCTTGGGGTCTGTCTCATCCTGCAGTATCTCCTTCCCTCCTGTTTCCTGACTGCTACAACAGGGGCACTACATGAGACATTGCAGCTGCCCCACCCCCATTCAGAGGTGATAGCCCTGTGGTTTCTGGGGTTGGTCAGACCACATGATGGACATGACTTGGAAACAGGAGACCTTGTTAGACTTCTTGTCGTGATAACCTGGGATGCAAATGTGTTATGATGTCATTGTGTCCACATCACCATTTATAAGACTAAACACAAAGAAAAATTAATCACTTTTATGTTTCAAGGTTTACCAGAAGCCTTTCACACAGTGTCACATGAGAAATGTCTGACTCGACTGTCCTCTCTAGGCCTTTCCAAACCGACTCTTTAATGGTTGTCTAACTACCTGTCTGAAAGATATCAATCTCATTTGTCTCGATTCTTTCTCTCTCTCCTTTTCTTCTAGTTAAAACAGGTTTTCCTCAAGGCTATACTCTCAGTCTGCTGCTCTTTAACATTTTCATCAGTGGCCAATATGCTTCCTCTCAGCAAACTTTCTTTATTCAGTAAACAGATGACTCAACTCTCATCTGTTCATCTGACAGTGCACTACAACAATCCATGACACAAAAGTCTACTACATCAAAACCAAATTTTTACTTAATCCTAAAAAGACTAAACTACTACTATTTTTTCCAAAGTCCGATGCCAGTGATAAAAGTAACTTCCACATTACTTCTTGAAACAGTGTATCTATAGAGGAGGTCATTTTCCATACCAAATTGCTTGGGGTCACCATAGATGACAACTTAAAGTTTGATCTTTGCATACAAAACTTTAGAAAAAAATCATCAACAGCTCCATCTGGTATTTAGAGAAAAAAAAATCCTTACTCCTTCTAGTACAATCACCCTAGCTAACACTTACCTTTTACCTCTCTTCTGTATGGCTCACATACTTTGACTAACATCTAGATCTCTCTTAAATCACACCTGGATCAGGGTTATAATAAGACAGCCAGACCTACCTCTAACCTGCCACATAGACCTCATCATTGCTGTGTATGATGTGATCTTGTTTGTACCGAGCTGAACTGAGGTGGGCTACCAGCCACAACTCTGAGCTGAGATACCAGACAACTAGAGGCTTCTGAGCTTCCAAAAAACATAAGTTGCCTGTTTTTTGCTAATTTGTACTGTTTACTGCACTTTTTTATTGCCTGCTGCTATTTTTATACTGTATTTATTTACTGTGTAATAAACTACAGTGTTGTACTGCAATTGCCTGCTTCACTTTGCCTGTAAAATCTAATTTTATTGCTGTTTTCACTGGTTACAAAGCTTTTTTGTTGCTTACACTGTTTAAGTATTTACTGGTCTTTTTTTTCTCTTTTAAAGCTGTCTGTTCTGCCTGTTCTCATTTTCCCACCAAGCAGTACTTAATTAACTGATATGTTAATTGTTTAAATCATTCTTTAGAGCCTCCTGGCCGATTTTCTGCTGTTTTAAACACATTTTTAGTGTCTCACTGCTATTTTTCTACTGTGCTAAATATTCTCTAGTGTTTCCTGCTGAAACTAGGGTAGCTAGTAGCTGTAGGATAATCTATATACAGGCCTGCTGCTTCTGGAACTGTTTGTAGTGGTTTGTTTCTTCTGAGCACATTTTCCAGGCCATCTTGGATTGGAAGGGGCCCATCTGACTTTTCTGAGAGAATTGTGTTTGATTGAAACCTGTCTGGTAAAGGAAGGCTAGTCTAGGGCTTCAGGTAAGCATCCTGATTGGTCCTTTTCAATTTTGTTACAGTTTTTTTTTCCAAGTTATAGCTTCTGGTATTTAGGCCCTCATCTGAGCAGGTTTCTGCTTGTTTGGACATCACACAACACTGCGCAGTACCGTGCAATTGTGCGCCAAAGCCAGGTAGTTAAATTCAATAAATTTTCCCTTAAAACCCAGCCAGAAATATCTATTCACTGAACTCCTCTGTGATCATTTCTGAAAAGCCACCCCATAGTGACAACAGTTTTCAACCTAGCATTATAGACAGTTGGGTGGCCCTTGTTTCTCTTGTGAACCTTGATGACTTGGATCTCTTGAGGCAGTGAAACAATTGCCTCATGTACACCAACAACCCTCTACTAAAAACACACTCTACTAATAACACAGAGTGTGAGAGATGTATTTACACCAAGAATCTAGGATCCATGCTCTCTCTCACTCAAAACAGTAACACGGAGAAGGTTGTCAACTCACCCACCACTCCATATTCACATAGTAGTGGTATGTTTATTTATTTTATTTTTATTTTTTTATTTATTTTACATTTGTTAACCGGGCTGGTCTAACTGGATATATTTCCATTTTCAGTAGAGGCCCGGGGAGAAAAGCTCCACAGGAAGACATGGACGGAACACAACAAAAACTAACAAATATATAATAACAAAGTTAACAAACAGATTTAAAAAAGAGGTAGGTGTTTTACTCAAGACCAGAATAACTAATTCTATTTAAAGATATAAGCCATAAGTTACCATAATTTCATCATTGGAATCAATTAGAGAGAGTCAACTAGAGAAAGCAAGAGATAAAGGAAAAGAGAGAACATTTTGCAAAACAAAGTACAGAATAGAAAGATATGTATTGCTGGAAAGAGAGAGACAAATAGCCGTGAGGAGGAGAAAGAGCCAAGAAAATTTTAATCAGGTTTAGAGCAGGAACATATCCAGTGGTTATTAAGGTGAACTTTTAGTTTTTGTTTAAACAGTGCAATAGAAGCAATTGAAGTAAGTTCGGGAGGAAGTTTATTCCAGTGTTTCCCAATGGCATTGGAGAAAAGGGAATCACCAGCAAGGTTATTAGATTTGGTTGAGGTAACTAGCAGTTTGCTAGAAGAGCGGAGAGAGTTCAGGTTTGAGTAGGGGCTTAAGAGGTTAGATAGAGCAGGTGTATTAAGAGGTTGGTAAAGGCTCTTTGGACAAACATAAGTTGGGATAGAAGCAACGTGTTTGTCAGTTCGAGCCAGTTAAGTTGTTGCAGATTCTGACAATGGTGGGTTCTAAATTGTTTTCCAGTAACAAATCTAGCTATGTTGTTGTAGGAGGTAGATAGTTTAGAGAGATTGTTTTTCTTAAGATTGGTGTAGATAGGTGAGGCATAGAGAAGTGTGGAAATAAGATGTGAGTGGGCAAGATTCACTTTTGCTGGGAAGGTTAAAAAAGTTTTGATTCTATATAGAGAGCCAAGTTTCCTGTTTACAGATTTAATGGTATTGTTGATATGAAGGTCGAAGGAGAGATTGTTATCAATTGTGACACCTAGCAATTTGGTAGTAGAATCAGGTGATATAATGGTTCCATTATTAGACACAATGGAGAAGTCAAGTGTGGGGATCTGGTAGTAGGTTTAAAGAGAAGTAGTTTGGTCTTTTTTGCGTTTAGGAGTAGACATCGTTTTAGAAACCAAGTTTCAACTTTAGAAAATACAGCTTGAGTGTTATTTTGAAGTTCAGAAATGGATTTAGCAGAGCAAATAAGTGTGGAGTCATCAGCATATTGAATGCAGATAGCCTCAGGAATGGCTACTTGTAAGTCATTTATAAAGAGGGAGAAAAGAAGTGGTCCAAGAATAGAGCCTTGGAGGACACCAAGGGAGATTGGTAGAAGAGATGAGAGTTTGTTATCCCAGAGGACAGCTTGTTTCCTGTTAGTGAGATATGAGCTGAACCAGTGGATAGTCTCAGGTGCTAAGGAAAGAGATTCGAGAATTTTTAGAAGGAGAGAGTGGTTGACCATGTCAAAGGCTTTGGACAGGTCTATGAAGAGAGCAGAAGACAGGACATTATTGTTGCGATTATTGTTAATAATATCTGTGAAGGAGAGCAGAGCAGTAGTTGTGCTATGATAAGGCCTAAAGCCATGTTGACAGTTTGTTAGTATTTTATTTTGTAGAAGGTGATTCATTACCTGATGGTGGACACATTTTTCCATTATTTTAGCTAGAGGTGACAATAGAGCTATGGGTCTATAGTTAGAATGTTCAAAGGAGTTTCCTCCTTTATGTAATGGTATGATGTAAGAGATTTTCCATATGTGTAGGGGTGGAGGTACTAATACACACTGTATGCATCAAACACGTAAATCCACATATGCGGAGGTTCTCTCGAGAAACTTACCGAAACACCAGAGTATACTACAGCCTTGAAAGCCATGGTCGTCAAACCTCGCTGCTTTGCCAGAGAAGGTTTGCACCTGGCACCTCTAGGGTTTTGACTGCTGGCAAATGCCCTTGCTTCCCCCAAAGTGCCTTTTTTAAGCAAGGTCTGAAGCAACATTATCAATGTGAAATTAACCATTCATAAAATAAGGGTCATGCTGCGAAATGCTAGAAGTTTAAAAAAACAAAAGTTGCAATCCCTGGGAGCACTTCTATCACTAGAAGATGTAGATGTGGAAACCTGGTTTAAGGCCTCAGAGAGTACCCCGACCCTTCAAGGCTACAATGCCTTCCACACCTTTAGACTGCAAAATGAGCATGTAAAAACTAAAGGAGGTGGTGTTTCAATCTATATTAGAGATAAATTCACCTCACATCTCGTTAGACTGGACAACTCCATAGAGTTACAACATGGCCAGGTTACTGTGGGCAAGACCCCCATTCAAGTCCTAGCTAGTAATAGACTCCCCTCCCCACATCGGTCGTGACACCACAAAGCACTCAACAGGGATCCTGGGTCATACCTGAAAAGGGACACATTTTACATTACAAATAGATAAAAAAATGCCACTGAAAATGTCTGCCTTTGTCTCCTTACTATATTTGGCCTTGTTCAGAATTCTTGAGCCAAGAATTTGGAAGAGATTTTTGTCTATTCCCTATAAATGTGTGGCTTTTTGACAAATTATTGTGGATTACAGTCTTAAATAATGGCGGGAGTGAATTTCAGACTTTATGCTTCAGAAAATTCTTGCTATTGCAGAGTTTTTTTATTCTATTGACTTTCTAAGTTTATAAGACACACTTTTAAAATCTGTTCATGCTTTTTGGGTCTTTGTCTCTGATTTGCACTAAGAAGTTGAGAGACCAGAAGATGTTTGCAATGGGTTCTACTGTGTGGTTTTCACAGCAATTAACTAATGCTTTTCTGGCCCATTATTTATGAATGTCTTCAGTTACTCATTCTCAGGCAGCTGTCTGAGGTGTCCAGTCATGTAAGTGGCTTTAATTGATGGTTGTGTGTGTGTATAAATACCAAACAAAGTCCATAAACGTAGAAGCCAAGGAGAAGACAGGATACCGTGACCAATTCAAAAATAATATGAATGCTTTATTGAAATTTGCGTTTTCGTCTAATACAAGACTTCCTCAGATAAAACAATCGCTGCCATCTTAACCTCATACAAAGTATTTAAAGAAATTTAAAAATTGGTGTGTTAGACCAAGTAAAAATGGATATAAGAGGGGGCCCATGGGAGGAGAACATTGGGTATAAGGAACTGTGGTGGCAAGTGGCTTTAGAAGCCAACAAGCCACCTGGTTTGAATGAAAACATTTCCATACTACCTCTATTAAAATTAAAAGCAGCTAAGGCAAAGTAAAGGAATAATACATTTCGCCACTAGATGGTGATATGACTGTATGAAAGAAGGTATATAAATGTTTAATGAAATTTTAGACTCAAACAAAAATAATATATTTAACATTATGGGGAACTGACATTATTAACTATAATTGAACAAATATACTGTAAATCAGCACAAACATTCTGTTTTTTATATATGTGTTTTTAAATGTTTTAATGAAAAATACAATTTTTAACAGTACAAACGATTTTGTACAAATGTAACTCATTCCTATTGCTTTAAACAGTAATAGTTTTACTAATTAGTAAAATGCAGTAGTGACTTGATTGGTTAACCAATTTTTAAATTTCTTTAAATACTTTGTATGAGGTTAAGATGGCAGCGATTGTTTTATCTGAGGAAGTCTTGTATTAGACGAAAACGCAAATTTCAATAAAGCGTTCATATTATTTTTGAATTGGTCACGGTATCCTGTCTTCTCCTTGGCTTCTACGTTTATGGACTTTGTTTGGTATTGGTAACAACGAGGGAAGCTGACTGTGTTTTTACTTTTGTGTGTATAAATAATTGATTCCTGCAATCCATGATGGTAGCTATGGTGCAAAGGAAGGAATTGATTATAATAAACAGGAACATCATTTGAATCATCTTCCCACATCCTTGGCCTCCTTGTTTTGTTGACTGTTGACAGTGTGTTTATTATCTGAGAATAAACTGGACAACATGAAGTCTAAATTTAATGTTAACATTTTAACTTTGAATGCATTTTTAATTAACCTTATTTTCTGCAGGCACACGAGTGTGAAATGCACTGTGTTTGTCTACAACTGTTTGTCTAGATGAGAAAGGCTATGAGCTGCTTTTGTAGAGCAGGGTTTTATTCCCACAGCCTTCATTTGTCTACTGCATGATTATAACTGAGTGACTTCACCAGACAGTGATCCTAGGCTGCCCCAAAAAGGGATCCTTGTGCCCAGTGGGCTGTCCCAAGCTGTTAGCAATTGCATTGCACATTGGTCTTTTGTATTCCTGAACCCTTCACATATATGCTGATTAGTTCTACACTATATGTGTTGGACTATGAGTCCCAGCATATGTTGTAGTTTAATGGATTACCAGATACATTTTCAAGAATTATGAATTTTATGGCAGAATTGTTTACTATTGCTCATGCTATGTCTTGCTTTTTTTCTAGTGTAAAGAAACTTCAAACCTTACCTCAACTAATAATTACTGACACTACTATTCTAAATGTAGAGAGGCACCCATAATTAGGCTTAACATTGGACTGTCTCCTAATTGCGGTGGTGGTGCTGTGGTAGCATTGTCGCCTCATAGTAAGACGTTGTCCTGTTCAATTCTCAGCTAAAGTGTCTTCTGTGTGGAGACATGCGTGAATGGGCGTACCTTCGTTGAAGGTTGTGCATCAGGGCTGGCAACTCGGCACGTAAAAATCTGCTGCCAATCATTAGTGGACCGGAGTTCCGCTGTGGCGACCCCTAACTGGGAAAAGCCGAAAGACACAACTGAACTGTCTCCTAAACTTCATTAATCACAAAGACAAAGTTACTTTCTCAATTAAATCTATGCTACAGAATTTACCACTTACTGTCTGTAGCTTCCCCGAAACACATAGCCAAAAATATTCATTTTCCAAAATTAGAATAATCTCTACCTCTACTCAGCATGTTCTCTACCTTCATCTGCCAAAAACACCAGACAGCATAATAAAAGATATGTAAATTTGCATTCCTAGCAAATCAAAGAAAACAAGATTGTGATGTACGACAAGCAATGTGCTGGCTACGTTTCCTTCTCTTAGAAATTACTTCTGAGAGACCAAATTACACTTAGAAACAGTCAAGAAAATATTATTAGCCTTTCCTGTCCCAGGTTCAAACTAGCGATATGCAAGAAAGCCTTCTCCGTAACAGGGACTGTACTGTAGAACCACCTGTCTCGTGATGCTAAGGATAATAATACAGTAGAGTCATTCAAAATTGTTTTAAAGGACTACCTCTTTGAGTAAGTAGCTGTTCATGCTTTCTTGATGCAGGTCAAGAAACAGTATGTAAATTAATCAAATTCAAAAATGTATAACTTTATATAATATATATGTATGTTTTTGCTGCATAGAGTACTTCATGCATATGCATCCTCTTAGCATGCTGGCAGAGTGCTCTTGCATTTTAACACTGTTCAGATGTAGCTTATCTATGGTGCAGACATCATACTGTATATATGATATCATTGCACACATTTTGTAGCTGAAAAGGATCCTTTGGTGTCATTTCACCAGTCTACATAGCCAATCAACAAACTGTAATAAATAAAATAAGTCTGTTTTGAATGTGACATTGTTTTGTTTAACAAATGGCTGTCAGTTTTTTTTGTTGTTGCTGTAAAATTTGAAGTAACAGTTTTAAATTAACTACAAATCTCTATGATCATTACAGAAGCAAAAGAAAAAATAGTATGAGAGCATGAGTACTTACAGATTTGAGTAATATTTTACAGTAATTGAGACACAGCCAAATAATAGGATACTGGTTAGCTGTGGAGGTGAGGGGGGGGGGGCAGTCCATTATCCTGCCTAAGCCCAATTGAACATGATCAGTTTCTACTTTTCATACAGCTACACACATGCACATCCTATATCTATCCCCTTCATCAGCCCTTACTCTGACCCTAACTTGAAAAAACATACACACACAGTCAGGACACTCTCTTTCCCTAGTCATATTCTAACCCTGACCCACAAACACTGGCACACACTCTGATCCTTTCACAATCATGACCACACACACACACACACACACACACACACACACACACACACACACACACACACACACACACACACACTCACATGCACACAAATTTATGCCAAATTATCGAATACTTACTTTATCAAATCCCATTTCATCAAATCCATTATATCGAACTCCTGGAACTATGAAAAAGAAACCCCGGGAAAGGAATCACTTGATCACCTGGACAAAACAACAAACTGAAAAGCAAGAAAACCCTCCAAGTGGGGGGCCTTGCCACCCACACCCCCCAATGTGGTGGGCTGTGCCCCCACTCCCCCCCAACTAAATATACCAACTCTGAGATTGCCCTACAATGGAGGAAGGACAAAGTTCACTATGGTGGCCATGTGGTTATGGTTTCCTTTTCGTAGTTCCAGGAGTTCGAAATAATGAGATTTGAAGAAGTTGAGTCGAAATGGGATTCAATAAAGTAAGTGTTTGATAATTTACAGCAGACCCATACACACACACACACACACACACACACACACACACACACACACACACACACACACACACACACACACACACACACACACACACATACACACAGACACACACCTTCATTCACACATACACACACATACACAGACAGACATACACACATATACACACACACACACACACACACACACACACACACACACACATGCATACACACACACACACACACACACACACACACACACACACACACACACACACACACACACACACACACACACACACACACATGCATACACACACACACACACACACACACACACACACACACACACACACACACACACACACACACACACACACACACACACACACACACACGCAATGCCAAACCTTTCAGTATATCCAGCACTTTTGGCATTGGATAGAAAAAGCAGTTATTGTGACATAAAGATATCAGATATAGCAGAGGAAGAGTTGATTTTCCTACATCTGGCATTTCCTATCACTTGACAACAGAGTGCTTTTGATAAAAAAGCAAAATTGTAAATTGTTGACTAAAGGTAGAATTTACTGCCAGCATATGTACAAAATCATCATCAAGCCCCCTCCCCCCTTGTTCCTATTCTTTCTACTTGGGATCAGAATGTTGGGTGAACTATCACCACCCCTCTTGATTCATTACCCATGACCACTGCCACTACTACCTCCCTCTCTCATGCACCCCATCTGTCTCTTTGTTTATCTTATGATTTTCTCTTGCCTTCTTTCTGTACCTCCCAAACTGTATTCTGCATTTCTGCACATGTGCCTAAATCATAGTAATTTGCTGTCTTTGGCCTTCTTTGTAATTGGAGTGACTTTAGTTTTTTGCTCTGTTGTCATCATTTCTTTGTCTGTGTCACAGTGTACAACATATCACTGTCTCCACATGCAGATATCCATGTCCATTTTTTGTCAACATTAATCCACATGACTAAATCACCTAAAGCCCGGTTTTGCATCATTGAGGGCACATGGTCTGTGATCCACGTTCTGCTATCCAGAGGATACTGCGCACCCCAGTCAGTATCTGAAATTGCCAGTATAGCTAACTGTTCCCCAGATAGACACACCTAAAGTCTGTGCTGCTGCCCACAACATTGTTCATCTTTTATGTTTTTGAGAGGTTGGAGAAACCCCATATTGGACCAGGAACAACATGCAAACTCCACAGAGGTAATGGTTGGGTGTGAGGACTGAAGCCTGTGCCTTATACTTGGAAGACAACGGCCTTAACCATTATGCCATTACACCAACATTGAAAGGCTTGGTATTGTAGGATAGTAGGATGTGTACAAAGTATTTTCAGGACAAGTATAAGATTAAGAACCAGGTAAGGGGATACATTTAGAGTTGTGCATGTGTAATGATGTATGTCAGGTTTGTCTTGGTAGTGTTATACATTTTTTCCAAAGGCAGGGTAGAGAGTTAAGCTCAAAGGCATGGTAAGTGATAGCATTCATTTCTAAGGTGGTGCAGAGGATTCATTCTGCCAGTCGTGACATTTATTTCTTACGAGGGAAGAATCATGAAACAGAAATGATTGAAAAATATATTTTTTAAAAATGTTCACTAAGACACCCCTCTCATGCACACAGATGCACACGCTTTTTCCTGCACTCATAATTCTACAAGTCCATCCACTTCTTTCACTTTCATTAAGGATTTCTCAGGCACCCATCTCCTGAAACATCTTGAGTGAATATGAAGTGGATTCTTATGGCTCTGCCAGACAATCAGCCATTCCCTCTGAAGCACAGTTTCTACCCCTGTCAGAGTGGCAGAAGATACATCCCTTATTCTCCCTTATTCTCCATGAGTCGTGCTAATACTTGTCTTAAAAAAAACATAGCCCAGCAAAGTAATTTCTTTTCCTTTCTTTCTTTTTTTGGAACTCCATGAATGTGCAGTAGCATGCACAGATGTCTGCACCACTAAAACAAGAAAGACATTTTTTTTAAGTAAAGGAAATATAATTATGATTTCCTGACAGTTGTATCTCATGGAACTGCAGCCAATGCCATCGGCCCACCTCCTGGACTTAGCAGACATTTTTAATTATAGATCACTAGGTATGACTCTGAATTAGCACAGTAAACTGTTCCATTATTTTGGTTAATAATGACTAGGTTCCTTGTTAACTGTCTTTGCACAGGTTCTATTTACATTAAGGTAGTACTAGTTGGATGACCATATGTCTCTATTAGTAGTGTAATTATGATGGGCAGGTGGGGATTGTTCAGTTTTTTTCTTTTCCAAAGTCATACAATTTTACTGCTTTTTTATTGCAAAATGATGGATGTTTAAAGATGGTAGATTTGCCATTTTTTTGCAGTGCACGTTTTAGTATTTCCCCATTGTTAACACGCTATTTGTCAGATAAGGTAATGATGTTGGCTTCCTTGTATCCTTATGTAAGTAACTATAAATCTTATGGAGTGTATTATGACATCACTATTCCCTGAAAGTTTACATTGTAATCAGTGGCTGCACTCAAATATTTCCAAATTTGCAACAATATAACGGGCCCTGATTCTCCTTGGATTGCTATTTGCTGTGGAGTAGAATTGAATAACAATTTTTGAAAGATACATCTTTTTCATTTAATGCTAGATTATTTTCATTTATCCATTCAGATTGACTTACTGATGGGAAACTGACCTAACGCTCAGGTGTCAGGCCTTGTAGTTTTTTCACATTTAATATTAGTTCATTTTGTTTTATCCACTGAGTTAGTGGGGTAGAGCTGACCTAAATCTCATATATCAGGTGTTATAGGTCATTTCCTGAATGTACAAGGGTTTGCAGCGAAGACATTTTCTGATTGATACCCGCAAGCACATCTGTGCTACAAATCCATATTCCCTGAACAAGATTAGTGAAGAATGGAGACAAATAGGGTGCAGTCTGAATTAAAGATTTCTTTTAAATAAAGCATTTAGCCAGACACTAGGCAGATTATACTGTGTTACCCTAAAAAATAGGCTAGACGGATGAAAGAGGGAAAGATGAAGGGCTCATGTTCTATACATAGTGTGGCATTTCATTGATTGCTCTGTCACATGATCTAATATGATTCTGATTGGTCTACACTGCTGTTAGCCTCTTCTGATATTATCTCTTGGTATAAAATTAGCTAAGTCATTTATACAAACGTTACTAGCTAAATATGCTCAGGGTTTTCAAATGGCATATTTTTTGTTCGGGATGGAGTCCACCACATCCATACGGGACATATCCTGCATCCCCGCAATTAATCAGCTTACAGGACGTGCTATTTATTTATTGATTAATTGATGTTTATGGTTTTGTTTACATTTATTCACCAGGATATTATAAAATATAAACTAAGAGAACTAACCATTTTCCTTGACGTCCCAGGGACAAAAGCTCCCCATTCAGTGAATATTACCGAATTAAATAAACGTGGGTATACGGATTACACAGTATCTCTAAATGACAGAACGTGTGTGTGTGTGTGTGTGTGTGTGTGTGTGTGTGTGTGTGTGTGTGTGTGTGTGTGTGTGTGTGTGTGTGTGTGTGTGCGTGTGTGCTTGTGTGCGTGTGTGCGTGTGTGTGTGTCTGTGTGCGTGTGTGCGTGTGTGTGTGTCTGTGTGTGTGTGTGTATGTGTGTGCAGTATTAACGATATCAGTCCAGGTAAAGTGATACAACTGTAAGTAGCATTTTGCAAGTTTTATATGGTGTCCTTTTATACAATAGATATTTACAGCAGACAGGACTAAAAACAAGTATAGTGAGTTAAATGGAGCAACTCGAAAAGGCAGGTATGTGGTAGGTTGTCAAGACTGAGATAGCTGTACCTAAGAACAAGAATGAACCCTGAATGCAGTGATCTTGGTGAAAATTGCTCATTTCATATCAGTGATCGGGTCAGACATTTATCCATCAGATGATTAGGTGAAAATCATGTTTAACAATGTACCAAAAGAAACTCCACCTAGTGCTGTAGCTACAGTGTGTTGTTGCTTTGTGGCTGAAGTGGAAACATAACCTCAGTATGTCGTATTACCTAGTGTTGCCACATGTAGCTTATACTTCTAGTCAAAGCCATCACTACCTCTTCTGGTACCCTGTACAGTTCACTTATCTGATGTTCTAGTGTCCCCCTTTGCTTTTCAACATTTAAGCTGGGGAGCAGAAAAAAATACATGTCATCCTCTCATGCTTGAGGCCATCTTAGGTTCATAGGTTAATAGGCAGGTACTAGGCTATTGGCCCTAGGGCCTATATAAGCCTAGCCAAAAATGTATCCTGGCTTTTGCCACCCAAGAAAATTATTTTCCTGTGCCCCTGTTGAACACAGCCACAGAGGTGATCCCCGGGGTGAATTTCTTATCTCCCACCCAATCATCAAGATTTTTCTTGAAGAGTGCTAATGAGGAGCTCTGTTTGACATAGCTAGGTAGTCTGTTCTAGAGTATGGGAAGTCTCTGGGACAGGAATCTATCCCTCCAGCATGTTCCGTTTATTGTGGTGACAAGGTTTAGCTCCCTAGAGCGTGTAGCTTGGAGGGATTGGGATTTCTTTAAGTGGAGCATGTCCAACCGCTCTGCATTTGACATAGCTTTGTATGTTAGACAGAGATCGCCTCTGAGTAAGCGATATGCGATGGAGTAAAGCTGGAGTTTTTTGAGACGGTTTGCCCTATGCATCTGTTTGAGGCCAGTAATCCTCTTTGTGAGATATTTCTGTGGCCTTTCCAGTTGTTGTAGATGTCTTGTGAGGTACATACCAAAAGGGGTGTTGTACTCTATAATGGGTCTAATGAGTGATGAGTAGAGGGTAACAATGACCTCCTTTTTTCTGGATGAGAAACCTTTTGTGATTAGGTGAGCCATGTAGAAGGATTTCCTGACCACTGTGGCGATGTGATTATCAAAGGAGAGACTACTGTCCACATGTGTCCCAAGGTCTCTTATCACATTTTCGGCGTTAAGTAGACTACCAGCCATGTGATAGTTAATGGGTACAGAGTTTTTACCTAAGGGAATAACAATACACTTTTTGGCATTGAGCTTCAGGCCATGGCTTTGACACCAGGCATCTGTCTCAGTGAGGCCCTTTTGTAGTATGTCCACATCATTAGGAGTTTGGATTATGGCTCCTAGTTTGCAGTCATCTGCAAACTTTGTTAGTCAAAGACCTTCTGTGTTAGTCTGTACTTCAGAGAAGTAGATACCAAACAGGAGCGGACCCAGGACTGAACCCTGTGGTACTTCACTTGTCACTGATCTGAAGTTGGATTTGGAGTCTGCTACTTTCACAGTGTGGGTTCTGCCCATGAGCCAGTTGGCAACCCATCTTGTGACATAGGGATTTAGTTTAGTGAGCTTATCTATAATTCCAGAGTGGGGGATGGTGTCAAAAGCCTTGGTGAGATCTAAATAAGCTGTGTGAACCACCTTACCCTCACCTGTGTCTTTGGTGACTGCTTCAAAGAAGTCAATCAGGTTTAGGAGACATGGTCTGCCTTTTACAAATCCGAATTGGGTAGGGTCCAGAGTTTGGAGATTACCAATGTCTTTGTTTATGAGTTCCATGATGATACGTTCCATGGCCTTGCAGACCAGCTCGTCAGGCTAATGGAGCGGTAGTTCCTGGGGTACATCATGGCTCCCCCTTTGTGGAGCGGGATAACTGTCATGGTGCGCCATTCAGTGGGCACAAAGCCTGAGGTGAGGCTATGACTGAACATGGTAGTTAGGTAGGGTGCCAGTTGATTCTGTAGTTCGTGTAGAACGCAGCCTGGGATATTGTCAGGTCCCATGGATGCTGTGTTCTTGGCTTTGGAGAGTGTGTTTTTTTACCCATGCAGCTGTGATTACAGGAACTTTGTATTCTTCCCGTATAGAGGTGGGCCCTCTAGGGGGTGATAGGGGGGTAACGTTAGCACTGAACCTACCTGCCAGGATGTTGGCAATATCAGTTGGTTCTGTATATTTAGTGCCATTGTGCTGTAACTCAGAGCAGATATGAGTGTTGCCACTGAGATTCTTGACATAGCTATAGAATGCCTTGTGGTTGTCTTTAGAGTCAGTGGCAATTTTTTTTCATAAGTAGCTTTGGAGGATTTTATGAGGGATCTCAGCTTCTTACTGAGGTTGACGAGGGAGTTCCTCCCGTCATGGGATTTTACTCTTTTTTGCAACAGTTTCTTTCTTTTGTTGTAGAGTTTGTTTATGGCAGAGGACTACCAGATTCGCTTCCTTTTTTTGGAGGACAGCATCTTGGTTCTATTAGAAATAGCATGATCCATGCACTCGTGTAAGTGCTTATAAAGTGCATTTGTGTAGGATTCAGCAGTCGTACCTCTATTGTCCGTCTGCATGGGTGTCATGTAGTTTGCCACTTCTGTCTTAAGATGTGTGAAGTTGGCTTTGGAGAAGTTTTTTATGGTGGTTTCCCTAACTGGGGGTGGGGTGGGATGTGGATGTCTAGGGTGATTAGCTTGTGGTCGGATCTGACCAATGATGAATTGACCTCTGGTGTGGAACACCGGTTGCCCATGTTGGTAATGGCCAGGTCTAGGATATTGCTGCCCTAATACTTTCCAGTGTATCAAGAAATGAGGAGTGGGAATCCTGGGGCATGGTGGGGGGGGGGGGGTCTGTAGCAAGCTGCAGTTTGGATTGCGGTCTTGCTCAGAGTTAGTTGCACTTGGATAATCTCGGATGCATTATGCTGTGCAACTAGCCTGGAGGTGTGGATATTCTTAATGAATATGGACACGCCTCCACCTTTAGTGCTTCGTTCCAGGTTAGGTGGCTGAAAGGTGTGGTATGAATTATAGCCTGGTAATGCAGGAGAGCTCTCTGGAGCTCTGAACCAGGTCTCTGTCACTGCACAAATGTTGATGTTTTCCATTTTAAGGAGTGCCTCGAGTGAGTGCATTTTGAGGTTTAGACTTCTAGCATTGAGTAGCATTACCCTCAGATTTTGCTTGCTTGTACCTGTTATGGTGGTGAATTTGTCATTTGAACCTTGCCTAAAAAAGGCACTATAGGGGTGGCAAGAGCCTTAGCCAGTATCTGGAATCCTAAGGGCAACAGGTGCAAGCCATCTCTGGCAAAGCATCGTAGTCTGTCGATCATGTCGTCCCAGGCAGACAAATACTGGATCCCCTTAGAATGACACCAGAAACTTAGCCAGTTGTTGAAGTCAATCATTTTGTCCTTGTACTGTGGCATCATTCTGGGTGATGGCAGGATGCTACTCAGGGCCAGGGTCATACCTGCCTGGGCTACAAGATCGGAGAGCTCCTCCATGTCTCTTTTCATGTAGTCCAGGGAGGTACGTCTCAGGTCATTCACACCAACATGGACAATGACAGTGTCATATTTGAACTTGTTGTGGAGTGACCCGAGTGTTATGTGGCGGATCCTGGCACCTGACAGGCAGCTGACAGTAACTTTCTCCTTGTTTAGCATGGTGAGTGGAACATCAGTGTGCCTGACTATAGAGTCACCTATGACTAGAGTGTTTGTACTTAATGTAACCTAAAGCCATGACTGTAACCTTGCTTGTATTTGGAGCTTTTCTCCCCAGGACTCCATTGAAAATGGGTTATTTTTGGCCCAATGGACTATCCTGGTAAACCAACTGCAAATAAATAAAATAAATAATAAATAAGTGTTGGGTACGTTGTTATGCCTTATGGGCTGTGGTTGAGTGGCACACTGAGTTTGTGGGCTATCTTATACCACACAACTATGAACCTATACCCCGGGTATCACTTCAGTGTCACTGTTAGACAGAGGCACAGTATACTAACCTCGAAAAAGGGCATAGCAAAATAAATTTAAAATGGGTGGCGAAAGCCAAACACATTCTGGCTAGGCTGATAAATGCCCTAGGGCAGATAGCCTAGTATGAACCTATGAACCTATGAAGATTCCAATGCACTATTTATTTATTTATTTAACATTTGTTGACTAAGAAAGTCCAACTAGGACAGAGCCTATTTTCAGCAGAGGTCTGGGGAAAAAATGCTCCAGACGCATTTCTTTGGAATATGGGAAGAAACCAGAGCACCCAGAGGAAACCCAAGCCAACAAAGGGAGGTCATGCAGACTCCACACAGAAGGCACTCCAGGCAAGAATCGAACTGGAGAACCTCTTGCTGTGAGGTGACAACCTTAATCACTGCACCATTTATATCGGAGTGATGGTGGCATAAATCTGCTCCCTAACACCTTGCACCCAGGGTGGCTGCCCTGCTGACCCACCCCAAGCTTTACCTCCCCATCTCGGTTTCTTGTGTATGTGTCAAGAAAGTCATAAAACTGCACCATACCATAAGACAGTAGGGCAGATTATTATCACAATAGTTTGCAACACTGATCTCATCTGCATTTGTGTACAGTGTCCACCAAGTTATATTACTAAACTAACATGTAAACTAATAGTGAAAGGCAGGCTGAAAAGCACGGAGGACTACAGTGAAGTAGCCCTGTAACCATTTCCTAAAAACGGCAGTACAACCTTTAGTCTTTGGCATTGAACAGATGGTTACTGTAAATTTACAAGACTAAACTGAATTGAATCCATGCAGAGAATATACAGATAAAAAAAAAGGACATCTTCCTTATGTGTTGGATCTAATCTTTATTTGACTGGCCAAGAATTAGCCATGTGCTGCATCTCAGCCGTCAAAGCCCGTGCTCTGGATACTTTAAAACTGCATGAACTATTTTACTCTGTCTTCAGTTTGGGCTGCAGCTTATGGAGTGGCAGCTGTGTCTTTCTGACATTTTTGTCTGCTTATATTATCCTCATGCAAAAACAAGTCAGATGTCATGAGTGACTGCCACTCAAATATTGTTTGTGTACTGACAAGTACACCACTTATGTGTAAAGTGTGGGTGAGTTGTAACAGTGTGTATTGTAGCCTCTATAAGAAAGGGAGGGATGATTTGTGTTTGGACCGCCGTGCATAAAACACAGGTATTGCCTTTGTTAATGTAATAAAATGCTTTAATAAGTTGGAACGTCTGTATTACTTGTAGCATAACTACTGGGATGAGACATGATACAAGGAGCTCTATCAATTGCAAAATAATGTTTTGCTCATTGGTCTAGCTTTTCTTCATGTATTTTCTGGATGAAGCATTCTTGCGTTGGAATTTATTTCAAAGGCAGTAAAACATTGTTCAGCTAATCCTAAAATATTATTTATCTCAGCATCCTGGCACAGGAAATGGAAAAAGCAATGATTCAGGGAAACTTTCCTTGGATTTAATGCAAGCTCCAACCATAATTGTGGCAGTTATTTACGTAGCTTCCTCATGGGACAAGTAAAGGCTACTTTGTGGAGTATGCGCCCTCTCCCTGTGTTCTTTGGGTTTTCTGTAGGAACCTGTTTCTCCAACCTCCCAAAGATATGTGGTATGCTGACCTGTGAATTGCCCCTAAGCATGCTTGCATTGTGTGGGAAAAGAAAGGTCTGAAAATCTACTTCTAGTCACTATTTGCAAAGTAAAATCTGTGAATGGTGACAGCTGTCAACAGGGTTTGCCACAGGAGTCAGATGTGAAGCTAAGTATGGATGGACAAGGTTAAGTTTAAGCCTGTGATACATTTAAAGATACACAGTAAAATTAGGAGCACTACATGATGGGCTGACGTTACTTCAGTGATTAGGATTTCTGTCTCATATCTCTGTGGTCAGAGGTTCAGTAATCACCTCCAGCCAATGTACATCTACAAACTGCAAATTGGCCCATCCCTGCATGACTTTACTCTAGTTTCCTCCTACCACCCAAAAATGGGTTATTTGATTCCTGTAAACTGGCTATAATATCTATTGCTTATCCTTAGCTCTTTTTTAATTTCTCCATATCTTTTGGGTTTCTAATACCATGACAGGAATGGACCTCATTCCTAACCCAGAGTACGATTAAAGTTCATGGAATTAGTTTTGTTTCAATCTTTGATGTCAGCCAAAAGTGCTCTTCTCAGCACCCGCAATGTGACCAGTAATGACTCCTTCTGCAATTCGTACAGAGTTACATATATTGGTACCATATCTAAATACGATTGTAGATTCTTTTTATAAGACCTGTTGCTCCTAATACTATTGGAACTTTCTGAGTATCTTTCTTTCACATTGCTCTTGTTTCTGCCTGCAAATCCTGATATTTAATGAATTTGTGTCTCTCTGTATGCAAGGCACTGTAGTCACTGGGTGCAGTGATTTCAATGATCAGTGCTACTTTTGACTTCTTTTCATGGACTACTGTATCTGATTTTCTCGTATCTGTCTTTTGAACTGTTGGTAATAGGTGAGCCCATGTAATATAAACTTCATCATTTTCTATGATGCTTTGTGGCTCATGTTTCCAGTGTTTTTCAGCCACTTCAGTACCATAATATTTGCACAATCCCCAATGTAATAGTCTCGCCACATTATTATGCCTTTCAGTATACAGTCCTTCTACCATTAGTATGTCACAACCAGTTACACGGTGTGCGATCATTTCCAATTCTGTTTTACAAAACCTACATTTCTCTGTTTCTCCCACATGTTCAATGGACTTTGTAAAACAACGTGTATGTAGGCCACTGTCTTGGGCCCCCAATATTAACCTTTCATCTCTTGGTTTGAATTTGCCTCTCCTTTACCATTCCTGCATTTGAACCTGATCAACATGAGGTTCTTCCAGAAGTTTTCTGTACTTGCAACTGTATTTATGCATTTTCCACATTTCTTGCCTTCTCGTCTGATCCTTCACCTTATATTCTTTCTTTTGTTTTTTTGGCACGTTCCCTTGCAGCCTGGCTTGTATTTCCTTCTGGTTTAATTTCCATTCCTGCTTGATGCCGATATGCTTCTGCTAAACTAAGCAGGGAAGTCATCTTAGATTTATTCTCCTCATGTTTCAAAACTTTCACTACATTTGGGTCTTCTGCGGTCAGCAGATATGTGTGCAGTCAGACAATTGCAGATCTATACATGTAATCAATTTCAAGGAGTCCCATACCTCATTCAGAACGGGGAATATATAATCTTGGTATACACTGATTTTTATAAATCATTTGGTGAGCATGAAGCATCCTTCTTGTTTTCCTGTCTAATCTATCCAACACCTTTTGAGGCCAATTAATCACTCCAAAACTGTAAGTTAGGACAGGAAGAGCAAATTGGTTTATAGCTTGAATGCTGTTCCTAGATGTCAGCGCTGTTTTCAGGATTAATTTAAGTCTTCTAAAGTATTCATACTAAGTTTTATTTACATTTGTTCATTGTTTATTGTTGATCTTTCATCAATTCCTAAATATTTATATACTCCGTCTTGCTCAAGTTCTTTTATATCACATTCTTGTCCCAAACTGATGTTTTCTTGGTGCTGCAGTTTTCCTGCTTTAAAAGTTGCTTTTGCACAGTTATCAGGACTAAATGACATTCTTATATCATTTGAAAAAGTTTTGACAACCTGCAGTTGTGCTTTCAGTTCCTCATCTGATGAACTGTATAGTTTTAAATCATCTGCAGAAAGAAAAGATGTGAATGCTGGCAGAGCCTGAATGACTAACTAAAAAGCAGCATTTTTTGGACTTCCATAGATTAGTAGTAATTCAGGAAATTAAATTAACTATTACTAACAAAACTACTACAGATATTTAGTTAATAGTCTAAAGCAACTAAATACAAATGTTGGTGGATTTATAAAAGACATTTCCTGTCAAATTACTTAGAAGTCTATACACAGCATCTGAAGAGATGAGCAACCTAAAGAAATCTCATGCTGACTTGACACTAAAAAAGGAACTACAACTGGTGACTACCACATTACAAGAATTATCAACAAAAATGGATGATTTTAAGATTAAGCTACAGAACTTAGAATAAAACTCACAGAAGCAGAGAAGTCTTCAAAGAAATACTTCAGCAACACCAGTCAAAGTTAACAAGCATTGAAGCTTCTTTGACTGACATTGATCAAAGGATCAAAGAGGAGGAAATACAAACAGAGTTTCTGTTGAAGCAAAATACTTGGTTATCTAACAAACTAGATGACCTTGAAAATAGAGAGAGAAGGTCAAACATCAGGATTTTTTGTTTACCTGAGAAAACAGAAGGAGGGGACACTATATATTTCCTAAACTCCTGGATACCAGAGGTTCTAAATCTTAAAGAAGGTTTTTCCTTTGGAATAGAAAGGGCTCATTGTGCTCTGGGGAATAGAACTTCAGCAATAACTTCATCAACATCCATCATACCACCAAGATCAATTATAGTAAAATTCTTATCTTTTATGGACAAAGAACTGATGTTAAAAACAGCTTGGAGGAAAAGTCCTATAAAATATAACCAGAACACAATAAGATTTGACAATGACTGCTCCACTAAAGTGCTGGAACAGAGAAAAAAGGTATGGCCTCTAATAAAAACGCTAAAACAGAATAATATTAAAGCTCAAATAGCCTTTCCTGCAAAAATTAAAATAATGCACCTAAGTGAGATGAGAACCTCCAACACACTGAAAGAAGTCGTGCATTTCATTCAAAACAATAACATAATAACCATTTCTGAATATATGGAATGGGCATCCCCATCCCTGAAGAGAACCACTGACAAAAATGGCTGGACTGATGTAAAAAAAAAAAAGAAACAGAAAACTGAATCCAAAGTACCAACTTCTATGAAATCTCTCAAAGTGTCAACTGCAACCTAACTATTAAAAGCATCTAAATAGTCTCACTATGTATTAATACCTTTAATCTCATGCATTTATTCACAACACATATATACAAGAAAAGGTATGTTTCCTATAACTATTTATACAGGTCTTATCATCCTATTAAGTTTCTCTTCTTCTCTTTGTTTTAGTAAATAAATGTTAAAAATTTCTACTACTTAATATAGCTATTTATTTAATCTAGTAATATCAAAGTTAAATTATTATGTTTTATAAGTATGTTTTTCAGCCTACTAGTGTCATGACTATTATTTAATGAATTAATTTTCCTTTATTAAAATGCTTATTGTTTTTTTTCAGTCTGAGTCTCGTACAGGAGCTTTTTAGACTATATTAATGAAATGTTCCTCGTAGCTACGAAACGTTCCCATTTTTAAATGGAGAAACTCTATTGAGATCTGTCAGCTAAATTTAAAGTAACTAGAAGGTATTTCCTCGTTGCTGATGCGAATGAGGATGTTAAGAAAGAGACTCGTTTCGAGTTGCAGTTATTACATGTAGTAAACTGTCTATAATATAAATCGGGAGTTTACCTTGCTTATCATTTAGTAATGGGAGAGTAAATATATATGCTTTATCTGATTGGCTTTGATTGTTCCAAACTGGTGTGTGGTTGTCAGTCTAGGTGCATATAAAATAGTTTTTTTTTTCTATTTTTGTTTTTACATTTTAAATATGCTACCTAAATGTCATTCCATGTTAAAATGTTAGATTGATTAGTAACTAACATACTGTGATCGGGAACAGTATAGAATTATCTGAATTAAGCGAAAATGAATGTCCTGCCTTTGGATGATACATTAGAGTAATGTATGGAAGAGGTGATCTAACACACTGCAAATACACACAGACTACACATTAATTTATATTCATTACAGTATTAAAACATCAACTTCCTTCCCTGGCATAAATGACAATTATTGCATACCTATTTATTTTGACCTTTGTTATACTGCCCACAGCCTATTGTATAACATATGCATTGCAGTCATTGATAATTAGCTGGGGTCTTCGCAATGGCCTTAAACAATGTGTATGCTTCTGGAGATTATTGTCGTAATCATCGCTGTTGGTATTATGGTGAAATAAATTTTTTTTTTGCTTCTTGCCTCAGATGCACTGACGAAGAAAGGTTGTACACCAGAGTTATGCCCTGTTTGAAATTTTGTCCGGTCTGTCATTGGGTGCTTGCTGGAAGGACTGGGACTATTGTTGCAGCTAGAGGAAAAAATTGTTACTGAAAGTATGGTTTGGGTTTCTTAGATGGCTGCATTACTGAAATAGTTGTTACTTGGAATGGCTTGACGATTGCTCCTATTTTGGGAAGTTGGCTGACAGTGGAGTGATTTTCTGGGCAGGGTTTGTTGAAGTATCTGGCAATCTCTACTTGGGGATAATTGATGGGATTTCTCTGTGGAATAGAGGCCGAGAACTGTTGTAATTTTGGTGATGTACTGCTTTGCCTTCTGAATTGATAATGAATGGTGCGGTTTTTGTTGGTTGTAGTTGCAGATTATGTGGAACTGATGTACAGTTGTGTCGGGTCAGATTGGAGAAGCACTGTCGGTCGAGTGAATTGGTGTTGTATGAGGTCAGATAGTATGCAGAGAGTGGGGTTAAAGGTGCAATGAACATGATGTGAGCTGACCCTGGTGTCTTTGGGTCAGGGGGTGGTGTGCTCCTTGTGAGGGAGAGTGTCAGTGTTTTGAGCCGTTTTTTTTTTTCTCTCTCTCTCCCGTTTTCACGGCACTTGTTTGAGCGGGGAAATAAGTGCTTGTGACGTTTTATAAAAGTCTATTTACACTGCAGTTTGCATGAGCTAGGGAAAAAGTTTTCTCCTATCTTTACAATTGCAGAGTAGTTTAATGTTGTCATAACAATGAATAGATATGGTTTTGATTGGCTGTTGGTATACTCATACCCTACAGAAGCACGTTCATAACATACTTTAGGAAATAAGCTAGATTTCCCTTATCTAGTTATACCCTGTGCAAGAGAATATAAAATTAAACCTGATTGTTGTTTGAACCATATTTTAACAAAATCATTATTAAAGTAAACAAAGCAACTAAAATGATATAAGTACCTGATCAACACATTCATAGAAACTACTATGCTTTACACCACTTAGATAATGTAAACATATGCATTTTTACTGCCTTTCTAAAGAATTACTATAACTATTAGCTGAAATATGATAGGATTAAGCCTATATTCAGATTATAAGGTAATTATACAGTCTCTTTTAAATCTGATGAACAGTTCTTGAAAGCATGTGTTTATATATTATAAGATGTGATATTCTTTTTTAATTTATGTTATTGCTTGCAAGCCTTGTGATTAAGGATTAAAGTGTCTGTGTGTTTAAACAAGTGAATTCATATCCAGTGCAGAAAGTTATGTTGGTACAATGAGCTGAATAAGTTAATAATTAGTATAATTCAACTGCACATGTTTTCTATGTTTAGATGGTAATGATATAGTAGTTAATTCATATTAAACAATGCCTTCTACAACCAAATGTTTTAAATCACAATAATAGCTGTTTATTAGACTTCTTGATTATTTGCAGTATATATGGAGCTCAAAGGAATGGGAAAAGGAAGTTTTATTTATTTTATTTTATTTTATATTTGTTAACCGGGGGTGTCTGACTGAGACGAAAAGGCCCTTTTCCAGCAGAGGCCCAGGGAGAAAAGCTCCACAAAGAAAAATTACAGACACATTTACTTATTTAGACATGATCAGTATACACACAAATTACAGGAGACATGTTTTTACAGTGGTATGTGGCACATAAACAGTTACAGTAGAGAGAACAAACAAAAAATATTAATTTTAAAAATAAAGGTATTTAATAGATTTGTGGTGTACAGCTGAAATTTGGAACATAGGTAGAATACATACATAGTACACAGGTACAGTACATACATTGTAGATTAGCCAGTGTTTGTGAGTAAGACTGAAAACTATTATCAAGTGCTCTAGATTTAGTATGTATACGTTATCTGCTTTCACTAGCCTGGGGAGCAATCATGGCACTGCCAACTTTGCTTGAGATGTTGCCTGATGAGGTCTTTAAAGGAAGCTTTGGATGATGTGTTTTGAATGCTAGTAGGGACAGAGTTCCATTTTTTAGCCACTGAACTACTATATAGTGCATCTCCAAATCTATTGTAGCTGTTTCATAGATTCATAGATTCATAGATTAGTACTAGGCTAACTGCCCTTGCGAGCCATTTTAAACCTAGCCAATTATCCCCTGTGAGATTCAAACCTTGTACCTTGTGTTTGTAAGGCAAACACCTTAACCATTAGGTAGCTGTTGGTGACTTCTAGTAGTAGTTTGCTTGATGATCTAAGAGGCCTTGTGGCTGAGTGATGTTGTACTAGGTTTTTGATGGCAGGACACTTATTGGGGAGGTAATAGATAGAATGACAGAGGCAGAACTGATTGTAGGTTAGGAGGTTGGGCAATTCAAGCCAGTGGAGCTGTCTCAAAGCAGTACAGTGATGAGTTCTGTATGAGCAATTTGCAGCAAAGCGGGCAATAAGTTAGAGTGATAGTTCACCAGATGTTTCAATCTGTTGGACTAGGAATGTATTTAATTCCATGGTGGGTAGGAATTAATGAGCCAACTTCTTTAACTTTAGTATTTATTTTAGTTTTTAAATTGTTCGTTATTTTTACCGAGCCTGACGTATACTTATTGAGTACCTTAGTGATAACATGCTTCACTGAGATAATTGATTATGTACTAATCAATAATACTTTATTTTTTAAGGAGGGCATGATTTCAGGTAAAGTCAATGACACCTTTATTTATTTATTTATTTTACATTTGTTGACCGGGCTAGTCCAACTGGATACATATCCTTTTTCAGTAGAGACCCGGGGAGAAAAGCTCCCAATTTCGGAACATAATAACAATGCAAATAAGAATAACAATAAAAATAACAATACAATACGATAAAAAAGACATAGTGAAACCACAGAAACAAGGAGACATCAATATGTATCAGCTAGATTGTTTGAACGTACATTTTGTTTGTTTGGCCACTTAACATGTGTGCAATTAAGGAAGTAAAAATTACAATATAAGCTCTTAAAATATTTCCTCAAAATAATTTGATATGGACCTTTCTATATTATCGTTAAACATTAATGGTCTAAATAGTCCAAATAAAAGATCTAACTTACTACGATATCTAAACTTAAATAGATCACAAATATTTGTTTTACAGGAAACACATTTCAAGAGCAATGATAATTTCACATGGAACCCAAGTGAGTTCAAGACCTTAGCATGTTCCAATTTTAAAATAAAAAAGAGGGGGGTAATAATTCTATGGAGAAACAATTTATTAAATCCTGAAATAATACATAAATATATAGACAATGACGGCCTTATAGCTATAGTCATTCTGAACTTTAGTAACAGGTTGTGGACACTAGTAAACCTATATTGGTTTCTAGGTATTGGGATGGGGACAATCAAAAAGCATTTAGATCAAATTACAAGCATATTTAAAGGTAATTTAATAATGGGAGGAGGACTTTAATTGTATTACAGATATGTCTGAAACTACTAATAAAAAATCTCCACGTCTAACAGCTACTGCAAAATTACTAAAAAATGGACTGAATCCTTAAAATTAAAAGATACCTTTAATGTTATTCCTTGGTATTCTCCCATCACAATTATAGATATGGTACCCAAACCAGGATATATATATTCCAGGATCTTCAAACAAAAATTACTTCCTTTACAATAATTCCTTGCCCCCTCTAAGATCATAATTCTCTAGTTCTAAAAGTGAAAATAAATTTTAAATCACTTGCTTTTCTTACTAGAATTCCTTCGTATATTACAAAAAATAAAGAATTTAAGCAATGGTTAGTGAATTAACTCAATTTCTTTGTAGATGTAAATTACAACTCAGAAGCAAATATAGTAATGGTATGGGATTCATTAAAAGCTTATATCTATGGAAAAATGATTGCATGGTATAAAAATAAAATCAAGGAATGGGAATCAGAACATCAAGAACCACAAAGGAATCTCACATTATTTAAATCTAAAAAATCTCCTAATTTATTAGAGAATAAGAAGACAATAGAAAACTTAAATAAAAGATATACTGAAGTCTTAAATCACAAAACTAATTTAGCCATGGAGAGGTTAAAAATAAATTCTTATGCTACCTCTCCAAAACACTTACATAACTTATCTGTTAAAGTTAAAATTCAATCTAAAGCTAATACTATTGTTAATATACTACATGAAGAAAAAGGTAAGAAAGTTTTGGAAATATGAGATATTCTATATGCTTTCAAGTGTCATTTCAAAAAAATCATTTTAAAAATAACAATAATTTGCCAGAATATCCCCTTTTAGAAAATGTGTTTTCAAATATTAAACCAATCCCTGAAAGTTTACAAAATGATTTCAATCTAAAGTTAATACTATTGTTAATATACTACATGAAGAAAAAAGGTAAGAAAGTTTTGGAAATAGGAGATATTCTAGATGCTTTCAAGTGTCATTTCAAAAAATCATTTTAAAAATAAAATTAATTTGCCAGAATTTCCCCTTTTAGAGAATGTGTTTTCAAATATTAAACCAATCCCTGAAAGTTTACAAAATGATTTACAAAAATCCATTACGCACAAAGAAGTCATAGATACAATCAAAGAAAGTAAAACTAGTAAATCTCCCGGAATGGATGGCTTAATCATAGAAATTTACAAACTATTCCCCAAAAATATAACCTCATTACTACATAAAACATTTATTGAAATTCAAACTCGTGCATTAATTCCTCCTTCATGGAGATACTCCTTAATCATACCCATTTTAAAAGAAAACAAGGATGATGGTCAGTGCAGCTCATATTAAATAAATATTAAATATTATATTATATCATATCATATCATATTAAATATTATTATTAAATAATGATTATAAAATATTTATGTCTATATTGGTTAAAAAAATCATATGAATGAAATTATCAACTATGATCAAACTGGGTTTATTCAAAATAGACATCCACATGATAACATTAAAAGAATATTGACATGAATTGATTATTTAAACAAAGAAAATATAGAAACCTTAATAATTGGACTAGATATTGAGAAAGCTTTCGATTCCTTGAACTGGGATTATTTAATTAAAATCTTAGAAGCTTATAAATTTCCCATCTCCTTCATTACATTTATTAAAAAGGTTTATGAAAACAATTTAACCTATGTTAAATTAGGACCATTTACCTCAGAAGCTATACAAGTTACGAGAGGTACTAAACAAGGATGCCCTATGTCACCCATTTTATTTGCATTAGCTATAGAACTATTGGCAATATTAATACGGAACAATCCAAAGATAAAATGAATAAATATATTTGGTCAATATAACTCCAAGATCATGCTCTTCGCTGACGACATACTTCTTACACTGTTGAATTCAAAAGAAACATTAGTTGAATTAGATAATCTGATAAAGAAATTTCATAAGATTTCAGGACTCCTATTTAATAAACAAAAGTCTAAATACTTATTATTAAATTAAAAAAAAAAAGGATTTTCAAATAGATAAAAATCATATCATAGGAGAACATGTCTCAACAATAAAATACTTAGGGATAGACTTGTGTGAAAATATTCGAGATATATTGAATATTAATTATAGAAGGATCATAGCTACAATAGACTCTAGTTGGTAAATATAATGTTATTTATAGTTTTTAAAGATAGATTACAGTTAATTAAAATGATTCTTCTCCCTAAAATTTTGTATGTTGTACAAGCCACTTTGTTAATTCCTGAGAAAACTCAAGAAAATAACATCAATTTTGCTAAGATTTCTGTGGTTTCCTAAAAGAAACAAAATTGCATATACCCGTCATATCAGACAATGGGACCAGGGCGGAATACATTTCCCAGATATTGAATCTTATATAAGAGCAACTTTACTTAAAACTGTGGTTGAATGGATCAATCCAAATTATATGTCTAATTCGAAATTGTTACGTACAACTATAATAATAAATGAAAATAATTTTCTTAAAAATTCTACTTTTCTAGACAAGGACAATATATTATGGTACTCACTGGCCTTAAATTATCAATACAATATAACTAAACTAACTAAGACAAATTTAATAAATCATTTATTTGACTATTTTAGGAAATTTATAAACATGAATATGGATTTAAAGCTTTGATTTGCAACATTAATAACCTTCAGCATTACTAAAAACTTTCCAGATAGAATTCATAGAGATATATTCCTCTCTTGAGAACAGAAACATCTAATCTGTTGGTTACACTGTCTAAAAAATCAGCAAGTATGGGATTTACAATGTATGATGTCAACTTACAAATTGAATTCTCATGAATGGTTAATGCTTCAGAATATATTGCCGTACTCCAAGGATCTATGTAGGATAATAAATAATTCTTCTTTTTCAAATACACCAGATTTTATATCCAGACTGAAATTTTATATAATAATAAGAAATTGGAAAATGGTACTTCATATTTATATAATCTAATAAAAAATTACAAAACACAACCTAAACCAGCATATTGGCAATATATTACTAAAGGATATATGATTCAGTTAACCTCAGAAAATCTAATTTACTTCTCTCAGTAAAATTAAATTCTTGTTCTCCTTATTGGACAATATTTACCTGGAAATTCCTTCATAGATCCTTTTTAACCCCTGACAAAGTTTCAAAAATCAATCCTTCTAATGATGGGTTATGCTGGAGATGTCAACAGTATAATAAAGCTGATTGGTCTCACATTTTCTACGATTGTATAAAAATTAAACCATTTTGGGAAAGTATTAACAATTTCCTGCAGGCAATTTATACAGATAATTTTGTCATGACCAAGGCTTTGCTATTACTGAATATAACTGATAATGCTTATTCTTCAAATAAGGCTGACCTTCATTTACTTTGGACTATACTAGCTATAGCTAGGAAATGCATAACAAAGAGATGGAATTCTACCACAGCTCCTAGCAAAGAAAATTTCATATGTCTATTGAAGAGGACAGCCTTAATGGAAATAAAAACCAAAGAATTAAGACTGTTTCCTAGACCATTAACTAAAAACCCTTGGAAAAAAGTTCTAATTTTGATTGATACTTTGCAAATAGATCTAACTTCCTCATGAAGCAAGTACTATTTAACTTTAATTAAACTATATATGTGTAATTTGTTATTGCGCAAGTTTTAAAAGGTCAGGCTAAATGCAAATTTGTATATAGTTAATAATTATCTAACTTGATTGTAAACCGTGATAAGTTTTCATTTATTGTTTATTGCAAATTTAAAATAAAAATCATCTTAGTAAAAAAAAAAGAAAGAGAAGAGTGAGGTCTTTACATTTTGTTTTTTTTCTATTTGCTAAATTATAGCTAAGGCCTAAGCTGTTAAGTAGACAGCTTAACGGGTTAAGGGCAAGGCAGAATAGCAGTGGTGACAGAGAGTCACCCTGGAATATCCCCCTTTCAATTTTTATCCTGGAATAAAAATTTGTCCTTTATCATGGCTTAATTGCAAAGTGGTTTACAACTATTTCATGGTTATTGTGATATGGTTGATCAGTGTAGGGTGCATCTTATACATTTTTAAGCACTCTTTTATCCATGAATCAAGGATACTATCAAATGCTTTTTTATAGTCAATGCATGTCATACTTATTCTTCCCCTTTTTACAGTTCTCCACTAGGACTTTTTTTTAGCAACAGATTATCTGTTTTTCCATATGAGTTTCTTTTATTACCCTTTTGTTTTATTGCTATGATTAAATTTTCTTCTAAATGACTATAAACTCTGTCGGCATCAGTTGCAGTATATAGTTTATACGTAGTCAGAAGGCAAGTTATTGGTCAATAATTTTAGGATAATGTGCAGATTCACTCTTAAGCAGAAACATTGTTTTTCCTGTTGTTAACCAGGTTGGTGTCTGTCTGGGGTGCACAAATAAATAGTTCTTACTCATGGCTAAATCTTCATGCAAATGTGTTAATACTTTTAGCCAGAAGTTAGGTACTGCATCTGGGCCTGGGGTTTTCCAACTGGAGGATTTTCTTAACTTTATCTCAATGTCTCTCTGGCTGTTACTTCATCCCATTTCATATCTTGTACATTTGAAATTCTTATCCTTTCTTTTACTTCTTCTATCCATTTAGCATCTTTCTTATGTTCCACATGATCTTCATAGATATTTCTCCAAAATGTATCTATTTTTTCTTGTTTGGGTTGTTCACTTCCTTTTGCCTTGTTTTCCAGATCTCTGTAGACCACTTTTGGAGTCATCAACAATGCTTATTTTGTACTTTTCCTTTATATTTATCTGTGTTTCTTTTAAGTTTTTCTGCCTGTGCTGTGATTTTTAGTTTATTATTTGCAATAGTGCAAGACAGATCCTGAACAGTTATAATACTGCACATTGCTTTTATCATGTCTATCTTTCTGAGTATTTTTGTTGATCTGTTCCCTCTTCTATACTCTTCTAACAGTGGCACTTCTTGTCCTTATTGCTTTATAGTTTTCTCTGTTCGATACTTCCATAATGGTATTCGATTTCTCCCCTTCCTTTCCCTTACTATCCAGTGTTCTTGAGGTAGAACTTTATCTGTTATTAATTTAGTTGCACAATAATATGCATGTCCCAATGTCACAAGATGGGTTGCCAACTGGCTCACTGACAGAACCCACACTGTGAAAGTAGCAGACTCCAAATCCGACTTCAGACCAGTGGCAAGTGGAGTACCACAGGGTTTAGTCTTGGGTCCTCTCCTGTTTGGTATCTACTTTTCCGAAGTACAGGCTAACACAGAAGGTCTTTGGCTAATGAAGTTCGCAGATGACTGCAAACTAGGAGTCATAATTAAAACTCCTAATGATGTGGATATCCCACAAAAGGGCCTCACTGAGACAGATGCCTGGTGCCAAAGCCATGGCCTCAAGCTCAGTGCCAAAAGGTGCATTGTCATCCCCTTTGGTAAAAACTCTGTATCCATGAGCTACCACACAGGTGGTAGTCTATTTAACACTGAAAGTATGATAAGAGACCTTGGGACACAGGTGGACAGTAGTCTCTCCTTTGATAATCACATCGCCACAGTAGTCAGGAAATCCTTCTAAGTGGCACACCTCATCACAAAAAGTTTCTCATCCAGGAAAAAATAGGTCATTGTACCCCTTTACATGTCACTCATTAGACCCATTATAGAGTACAACACCCCTTTTGGTATGTACCTCACAAGGCCTCTACAACAACTGGAAAGGCCACAGAAATACCTCACAAAGAGGATTACCAGCCTCAGACAGGTGCCCTACGCAGACTGTCTGAAAAAGCTCCAGCTTTACTCCGTCACATATCGCCTACTCGGAGGTGATCTCTGCCTAACATACAAAGCTATGTCAAACCCAGATCTGTTGGACATGCTCCACTTAAAGAAATCCCAATCCTTCCAAGCTACATGCTCTAGGGACCTAAACCTTGTCACCACAATAAACAGAATAAGCTGGAGGGATAGATTCCTGTCCCAGAGACTTTCCATACTCTGGAACAAACTACCTAGCTATATCAAACAAAGCTCCTCATTAGCACTCTTCAAGAAAAATCTTGATGATTGGATGGGAAATGGGAAGTTCACCCCAGAATCACCTCTGTAGCTCTGCTCAACAGTGGCACAGGAAAATGATTTTCTTGAGTGGCGAAAGCCAGGGTACCTTTTTGGCTAGGCTTATATAGGCCTGATGGCCAATAGCCTAGTACCTACCTATGAACCTATGAATATATCCTGTTTACTTCTGTTATATTGCACACATCTCTACAGACAGTCCTAATTGCTGTGCTCATTTGTTTTATCACACTTCTGACTTTTTGGGTTTTATTGACCTTCTGCAGTCGATTTCTTTAATTGATCTTAATATGTATATTTATCTCTATTAAATCAAGCAGCTCATCTCGTAGCTCAGTATCTTCTAAATAAAGGCACATTTTTTGTTCTCCACTTCCTGTGGGCATTCTATAGAGACTTTTATAACATATTCCTGTGGCACATTCTCTTCAGTTTCATCCTGTGTCATCCGTTGCTCTGCCATATGAGAACTCACTGGTCTATCACTCCTCAACATTGATGGCGCCAGAGTTGCCACCGTTTTGTGTTCCTTGCCTTGCTGTCCAGCTTCAAATGAATGTTTATACTGGTTTCCTGCGGAGTGCTTCAGAATATCTTCATATGGCAACTGCCCCAGCTGCTTCCCGTTCCACTGGTTTCTCCTTAATTCGGATGTCTGTTGCTCTGTCCTGCTGTGGTGCTTTCTGAGTTCGATTTTCTACACTGAATCCTTCACTTTGCAGGTACTCCATGACCTCAGTTTCTATTTCTGTAACGTCTCCATTACTGATCTTCTTTCCTACCTTTCCTCTTTGTCTTCTTATTTTTTGTATTGTAAAGGTTTCCATGTCTGGATTCCTTTGCCTATATTTCTCTTCCAATATCTTTGGTGCTGCTCTTTTTGTATTAATTAGTTTTGCTTTCTCCTTTGCATAGATATATAACCATAAGAAATCTCTTTTTCTTTCCCATGTCCATATTTCTTCTTCAGATGTCTCTTGATCTTCCATTTCTCCTTACTTTGGGGACTCGTTCCATTATGCTGTGATATAACCTGTGTTAGACCTTCTACACCAAATCCTTCACTTCACAGGCATTTCGTAACTTCAGATTCTATTTTTTTTTTTACTTTCACTTTGCAAATATTCTTTTCTAAATTTCCTCTTTGTGATATTATTTTTTATTGTGAAATGTTCCATATCTGGATGCCTTTGCCTATATTTCTCTTCGAATATCTTCGGGGCTGCCTTTTTTGTATTGATTAATTTGGCTTTCAACCTTGCATAAATATTGCACCATATCAAATCTCTGTTTTCCATGTCCATATTTCTTTTTTATACTTTTAAAAAATCTCTTGGTTTTGTTGTTTATATTTTCTCAGTTCCTCAGATGCTTTTTTTTCCAAACAGATCAAAGTTTTTTGGTCTATATAATGTTTTTCACAAATCTGTTGTATTAATGAATGCAATTTTTTATTTGAGGCTTCTGACAGCTTTGCTTTTCTTGTGGAAGTATTTCTTTCTTATTCTCAGTAGTCCATTCTATCATCTTTATGCCTCTTCTCTGGCTTATCAGTTTTTGTGATTTTTGTGGACTGCTACTTCCTTATACAACAGGGGGGGCATCCTCCTCCTGAGCCTGACCTGGCCCCATTATAGGAATGTTTCCATATTTGGAGGATTCTACACTGTCATTTTTTCCAGTCCTGGCACCAGTGTGCCTACACTTTTTTATCCTGGGTCTTGTGCACCCAGCTAGCTTTTTTTTTTATTTTTGACCTACTTCTCTCCATGATATTTGCTATATAAATACAGTCTATATGTCAGTGTCGTCTTTGTGAGATTTTGTAAAAAAACAGGGACCACCTCATGAAGGTACTCACCGAGACTTGAGGATGAATTCAATTTCAGCGCTACTACTCTCCTTTGCTTGCTGACTCATCTCTTCGTTTGGACCCCTTATGGTTTGGGTCATGGCTGAAAAGGATGAGAGACTAATTCACTTACTAGTTAAAAATAATAGTAATATTTACCAATATTACAGCATATCAGAAGATTCGATGAATGGTTAGATTACTGCACATCACTGATTATAATTTCAATACATTAAACCATTTTGTTAATGTTTATGTAGTTTACTGAGACCTCCATTTTAAATCATAACTACACTGGCTACTAGGAGCCAGTTGCTTTTTTATATGAGTGAGTTTTGACTTTTGCAGTGAAGGTTTATAGGAAAAACAAAAGTAATGGTTGAAGTAGTTTGCACCCAATCGGTATATTAAGAAATGACCAACAGCAGTCATGGGAAATGCAGAATCTTTCCTTCTCTGTTAGTTTCAGCCTGATGCAACTGCAGTAAAAGAGCTAGTTTATGACATTTTATAGGAACTAATCGATAGCATACAGCCCTGTAAGTATTGTCAAGTAAACTTTTGCCTTCCCGTTATAGTAGCCTGCACTCTTGTTGATGATTTTCAACAAAAAGGAGCAAAACATTTTGCTGTGTGCAGTATGATGTCTGCAAAGACAGGTGTCCAGATGACATCAATTCAAAATACCTGCTGGTTTTCGTTTTTCTGATTTGCTTTCTAATTGCACATTTTAAGATTTATGCCATGAAAAGATTTTTCGTTTTCTATGACATTTTGGGGGGATCAATGTTTCCTTCAGGCATCGTGGTCTGATACATTTATAGTAACTAAAGATTTGTTGTTTCATGCTGCAGTTCCTAGATGTGTACCCAGGTCTTATTTCTCACGTCTCTGGAGTTTATTTTCAGTAGCCAGGAAAAACACTACAGAGAATTGAAAAAATGAGGCTACTTCTTAATTTATAGAATTTATACATAATCTCATTGTTGTTTATCCTAAAGAAATGTTTATTATTAAGATAAAAACAAACACAGTTATGAGAGAATACAATTACAAGATGAAATTAAACTCACTAGTAGAGAAATAATCTTGTATTCTGTGGTCCGTTTATGATCTGTTTATACTGTTTTGTTGCCGAATGCATTTTAGTATTGTATATAGCAAAAAATGTAGAAACATATGCAAAAAGTTATTTTTAAATATGCAAACTTGTTTGTTTCTGTATATAAAAGTGCAAAAAATTTTTTTTTAATTAAATTGCATTTTTTTTTGTTTTGACTTCTATGAAATAATAACTGTTAAATCTCTTCAAAAAGTTACAAAAAATATCCAAATAAGACTCAAACTGACTCATCTTAAATAATGAACTATTCTGGCTGTATGGTCTCTTGAAATATATTTCCATCCATGAATCCGATAACCGAGAATATATGTAAGAAGTATTACAATATCTGCAAATACAAATAACTTTTCAGTACATTTCCCTGTCTCCCATTTCTTGCACTAGCCACAAAATTCCGTCATAAGATTATCTTAGTTATATGCAACTAATGGACAATGAACTACCAGCAGGTGCTGCAAGGCACGGGTAGCAGCCCTCTCTGCTTTGTTCCAAATTCTTCAGTCTGCCCTGAGAATGGGCCATTTGATTCTCCATCTGCCTAGTTTTCTGTATAGTTTTTGTATGAAGACTCACAAATATTTCCAATGAAAATTTCTGTTAAAAGAGTGTTGATCAGGACTGTTGTATGTATGTGGCATATAACACATGAAACTCAAATGTTTGTTATTATTTAGGAACTTCAGTCGTCAGTGATTCACCAGAAAACCACAAATTTTATGAGACAGACCAAAATTATGATGCAAAAATCTGGACATTCTGTGAAAATCTGGACAGTTGAGAGGTATGCTGTCAGCATAAACCCCTCATGAGATCTTTCTTTGCTACATGCCTAGATGCGAGTATATATTTTGTAAGTAGCTACTCTGATTGTGAGCACTTTTATCTAAGTAAACTGTAAATGAGTAATCTGCATAACTTTATTACTTCTGACTGGGAGTGTAGTTAGTGAATCTTATTTTGCACTCGCACACTGTTATTACTGCCCTCCAACCCACGTGGCATTAAAAAATGAGCATATTGCTGAAGCTGTCGCCCCCCTCCAGCACTTAATTTACGTAACATTTTCAGTTGCTCAAAATCTATTAAAATATTTTTAGATTTCCAATCCTGTTTTAAGCAAGCTATATCCATCTTGTAAGAGGCGTTCATTTATATTATTATAGATATATTATGGCCTGATAAGACCACAATGTTTCTACTGGTACTCGGAGAAAAATGTACTCTGAAGAGTGCAAATAGTATGCCTGACTCCGGACTTCTTTCTGACACCCAAATGTATCCCTAGTAAAACTGGAATGTGGACAGCAGCCTGTAATGCTGCTAAAAGTATACATTCCTGATATAAAAATAGATAGGTGTAGAAACTCCCAAAGGAGCCAAAGTCTGACTTTGGCTAGAAGAGAGAGAGAGAGAAAAACCTTTGTATTATCAGGAGCCTGTTACTGAGTCTTGCCAGAAAGCTGCAGTTGTTAACTCAGTGAAATCCAGTGCTGAAACTAAAAGGCAAGAGCCCGCAGTGAACGATATGGAACCTTGTCATAACATTTTCACCATTTATTTATTTATATTTGTTTACTGGGGTAGTGCACTGATCACTATTGTCCAGTTTAAGGCTTAGCCTGGGTGAAACATAAAACATTTCACAAACAAAAAAATACAGAAATGTAAGCAACAACAGAATAGTTCAGACTAATTACATAGAAAAGAAAGCATTGTATATACATTACAGTGAATAAGTATCGTGCATTGTACAGTCAAGGTGTCTGTAATGTACAACACATACAAGTGGATCAATATTTAGTGATTCTTGACAGAGAAGAGACATGGAAAGGAGATACGTTAGGTGATAAGTACAAGTAGGTGCATTTGGCTTGGAAGAACTGCTTTTTGAGTTGCATTCTAAATTTGCAATAAGTGTTGATTTCCTTCATGTCAACAGGAAGAGCTTGCCAAAGAGTAGGTGCCTGAGAGGAGAAAGTATGTGCAGTGGTGTGGGGTTTGGTTCTAGGGCTAATGAGAGTTGGTGTGACAGAGCATGTGTAGTGCTGTGAAGTTTGGTTCTACAGATAATGAGAGTTGGTGTGACAGAGCATGTGCAGTGCTGTGAAGTTTGGTTCTAGGGGTAACAAGAGTTGGTATGACAGAGCATGTGCAGTGCTGTGGGGTTTGATTCTAGGGGTAATGAGATTTGGTGTAACAGAGCATGTGCAGTGCTGTGGAGTTTGGTTCTACAGATAATGAGAGTTGGTGTGATTGAGCATGTGCAGTGCTGTGGAGTTTGGTTTTAGGGGTAACGAGAGTTGGTGTGACAGAGCATGTGCAGTGCTGTGAGGTTTGGTTCTAGGAGTAATGAGAGTTGGTGTTACAGTGCATGTGCAGTGCTGTGGGGTTTGGTTCTAGGGGTAATGGGAGTTAGTGTGACAGAGCATGTGCAGTGCTGTGGGGTTTGATTCTAGGGGTAACAAGAGTTGGTGTGACAGAGCATATGCAGTGCTGTGGGGTTTGGTTCTAGGGGTAATGAGAGTTGGTGTTACAGTGCATGTGCAGTGCTGTGGAGTTTGGTTCTAGGGATAATGAGAGTTGGTATGACAGAGCATGTGCAGTGGTGTGGGATTTGGTTCTAGGGGTAATGAGATTTGGTGTGACAGAGCATGTGCAGTGCTGTGGAGTTTGGTTCTACAGATAATGAGAGTTGGTGTGACAGAGCATGTGCAGTGCTGTGGAGCTTGGTTCTAGGGGTAACAAGAGTTGGTGTGACAGAGCATATGCAGTGCTGAGGGGTTTGGTTCTAGGGGTAATGACAGTTGGTGTGACAGAGCATGTGCAGTGCTGTGGGGTTTGGTTCTAGGGGTAATGAGAGTTGGTTTACAAAGCATGTGCAGTGCTGTGGGGTTTGGTTCTAGGGGTAATGAGAGGTGGTGCTACAGAGCATGTGCAGTGCTGTGGAGTTTGGTTCTAGGGGTAATGAGAGTTGGTGTGACAAAGCATGTGCAGTGGTGTGGAGTTTGGTTCTAGTGGTAATGAGAGTTGGTGTGGCTTGTGAGTAATGTTTCAGGCTGTAAGAGGAGTTTTTTTCAGTGAAGTCTAACTGCAAGGGGAGTAAATGTGTGGAGTTGGACTAGTTTGTAGAGTTGGGATCCTAAAAGTAGGTTGGATCTTTGTTTTATTGGTAGTCATTTGACTTTTCCTAGGGTGATACTGTGATGCCAGTGGAGGGATGAATTTGCAATAAGTCTGCAGATGCTGTTGTGATTGTCTGGACTGTGCTGGTGTTTTTCTTGGAGGTGGATATGTCCATAATCTAGCTGAGAAAGGAGAACTCCTTTTCCAGTGGCTGCTGTGGCTGATTGAGGTAGAAAAGGAGAGATCTTTTTGGCTCATATGATGTGGGAGTTTATTTTGGCTCTTACATGGTCTATGTGGAAATGGAAGTTTGTTGACTGATCAAGCAATAGTCTTAGGTATTTGAAGGTGAAGGTTGTCTTTATGTGATGGTTGTGTAGGTTAAAGAGTCAGGTACTTGGTGGATTTTCTATGGAGATCCAAAAAGCATGTTTTTGTCAGTGGTATTGAGAAGTAGTTTATGGTTTATGAGCAATTGGTGGAGTTCATTGTACTCCGACTGGAGTTGGCATTGAATGCTGGTGAGAGAGTGACCTGGTCAGTAAGTGACCATGTTATCAGCATAGAGGATAAGTGGAAGATGGGACATATAACAAAGATCTTTGTTACTACATATAGAGAAACGGAGGGGATTAAGAAAGGACCCTTGTACTACACCATAGTAGCAGGTGCAGATTCTGATTGGGGGGGGGTCCTATTTTAACTATGAAATGTCTATCACTGAGGACGTTTTAGCAGCAGGAAGTGGCATCTGGACTGATACCAATTTCAGTTAGTTTGTTTTGGAGAAGATTGTGGTCAATGAGGTCAAATATCTTTGTCAGATCTATAAATAGGGTTTCTGTAAGGAGACCACTGTCAGGGTTTACCATGATACCATCAGTTAAGAATGTTGCAGTACTTCATCCAGGCCAGAATCCATGTTTGGAGAAGAGAAGGTGGTAGTGCTGGATATAAAGTGATAATTGGGGGTAGGCAATCTTTTCAAGAAATTTACCTAGAACTGGGAGGAGGGATATTGGAAGGAAGTGAGAAGTATTTTGCATTAATGATTCTACTATTTAAGTAACTATGTCTGTGTGTAGAAACAGAAAGGGAGAGGTCCATAGTAATGAACTCACTAAAAGAAGAAAAAGAATCTAAACAAAAGCTTCTGTTTCCACACTGTACGGTGAAACCAGAAGGCTAATAAAAATAGGGCTGTTAGTCGCAGATTCTTAGAGAACAGAAATCACAGAGGTAAAAGTAAAGGAAGTGCCAAAAGCAAAAGTAGAAGAGAATCCCTAACACAAGTTACCTTTATAGACGAAGAAACACCTGTTCCTTTATTTATATGTCATTAAGCTGTGCCCTCACCTCACCTATTCCTTTATTTGTATGTAATGAAGCTGTGCCTCACCTCACCTATTCCTTTATTTGTATGTCATGAAGCTGTGCCCTCACCTCACCTATTCCTTTATTTGTATGTCATGAAGCTGTGCCTCACCTCACCTATTCCTTTATTTGTATGTAATGAAGCTGTGCCCTCACCTATTCCTTTATTTGTATGTAATGAAGCTGTGCCCTCACCTCACCTATTCCTTTATTTGTATGTAATGAACCTGTGCCCTCACCTCACCTATTCCTTTATTTGTATGTCATGAAGCTGTGCCCTCACATCACCTATTCCTTTATTTGTATGTCATGAAGCTGTGCCTCACCTCACCTATTCCTTTATTTGTATGTCATGAAGCTGTGCCTCACCTCACCTATTCCTTTATTTGTATGTAATGAAGCTGTGCCCTCACCTCACCTATTCCTTTATTTGTATGTCATGAAGCTGTGCCCTCACCTCACCTATTCCTTTATTTGTATGTAATGAAGCTGTGCCCTCACCTCACCTATTCCTTTATTTGTATGTCATGAAGCTGTGCCCTCACCTCACCTATTCCTTTATTTGTATGTAATGGAGCTGTGCCCTCACCTCACCTATTCCTTTATTTGTATGTAATGACGCTGTGCCCTCACCTCACCTATTCCTTTATTTGTATGTAATGAAGCTGTGCCCTCACCTCACCTATTCCTTTATTTGTATGTCATGAAGCTGTGCCTCACCTCACCTATTCCTTTATTTGTATGTCATGAAGCTGTGCCTCACCTCACCTATTCCTTTATTTGTATGTAATGGAGCTGTGCCCTCACCTCACCTATTCCTTTATTTGTATGTAATGAAGCTGTGCCCTCACCTCACCTATTCCTTTATTTGTATGTAATGAACCTGTGCCCTCACCTCACCTATTCCTTTATTTGTATGTCATGAAGCTGTGCCCTCACCTCACCTATTCCTTTATTTGTATGTCATGAAGCTGTGCCCTCACCTCACCTATTCCTTTATTTGTATGTCATGAAGCTGTGCCCTCACCTCACCTATTCCTTTATTTGTATGTAATGAAGCTGTGCCCTCACCTCACCTATTCCTTTATTTGTATGTAATGAAGCTGTGCCCTCACCTCACCTATTCCTTTATTTGTATGTCATGAAGCTGTGCCCTCACCTCACCTATTTCTTTATTTGTATGTCATGAAGCTGTGCCCTCACCTATTCCTTTATTTGTATGTCATGAAGCTGTGCCCTCACCTCACCTATTCCTTTATTTGTATGTCATGAAGCTGTGCCCTCACCTCACCTATTCCTTTATTTGTATGTCATGAAGCTGTGCCCTCACCTCACCTATTCCTTTATTTGTATGTAATGAAGCTGTGCCCTCACCTCACCTATTCCTTTATTTGTATGTAATGAAGCTGTGCCCTCACCTCACCTATTCCTTTATTTGTATGTAATGAAGCTATGCCCTCTACCTCAAATCAATATACTTTTGAAGGTGTTCCCGACTTGGCAGATTTGCAGATACAAATGAAAAATTTAAGAAAGCATATTTAACAAGGTCAGAGCGAGAAAGAGAGCATAACAAGGTCAGAGCGAGAGAGAGAGCATAGCCAGAGTAGAAGGACAAACAGGCAGATTGGCTGCGTTCCACACCTGTATTTTGAGTTGACGAATGATGATGTTCTTAGCATTTCACTGTTGCAGTCATCACACTCAGGTTATCCTGCCAGGGGTAGCCCTCAGTTGACCTGAGTACCAGAGGTTTAGTATTTCTGTGTTGGTTGCTGTCGCTTTAGGAATGACGTCAGGTCATCAGTGGTATAATAACAGGCAGCCGATGCCATTACAATAGTCTTTCTTGCTGAGGAGCCCAAACCAAAAGCAGTTTGCATGACTGCCGGTCGGCCGCTACCTTAGTTTTCATTTCCGAAATTGAAGTTGAAGTCTTCTGAAGCTAAGTACCCCGTTGGGGATCCTTTTTTCTTGCTCTAACCAATGTCAGAAAAAGTTAACAATTGTCTTGGCTGTGGAAAGCAAATACCACATTGAGATTTCCATTCTTACTGCATCACCTGTTTAGGCCCAGACTACAACGTCCCTCACTGATGGTTTTGTGCTTTGTTCAACGCCCAAACTATTCGTCGTCAGGCCCTTATCGTACTAAATACTTTCACTCTTGATCTCCGTATTCCGCCATCTGATTACCAATCTTAAAAATGTAAGGATAAAGACACAGACAGTCCGCACAGGTCCAAAACTGCCGACGATGCTTCCGTTAAGCTAGTCGCCAGTTTGCCGGTACTCAGTGAGGTGCTTTCGCAGCCCCTGATGCCCACTTCGATGGATTTGTAGGCTACTACCGAGACCCATTCAGAGTCCGGTATGCCGTGAGACTCTTCTTTGACTATGGAACTTGCAGATGTCTCTACCTTGGATGGGTCCGGAGCCACTGTGCAGGCACTGGCTTTTGAGGAAGTTCTTTGTGCTACCGATATTCGACACAAACCATTGACTTCTTTTGCATCTTTATTTTTTTTCTAAAACTACAGAGTTTCTAAGGCCCAGAGTACTAGCTACGCCTAAAAAAAACCTACTACTCAAACTCAAGCGCCTGCTTCCTTGCCATAATCACAGATGCTTAAAATGGTGGAAGACGTTATCATGCTGTTTAGGGGAAGCCAGCCTTCCCCTGATAAAAGGAAAAGAGACTTGTCCGTAGCAGCTTTATCTGACCAAGAGTCCGACGACTCTGAGGTTTCTGATTATGAAGACATGCCCTTATCTGCTTATGAGGATTCAGATGCAGAGGAATCCATTCCTTCTGCCTCTCCTCCAGAGGATTTTTCTTTTGGTGAAACCCTACATACTTTGAGAGAGCATTTCCATTGGGAATGCCAGGATTACCCTCAGCCCAAAAAGAGACTCTGGGAATTTTTAGATTTACCACAACATAGACCTTTAGCTATCCCTCCTGTTCTAGATGTTGTGGATAATGTCTTTATGGAATCCAGTCTAACTCATGATACTTTATCTCCTGCTCCAAGGAAACCTGACATGTACTACAAATTCCTGACCCAGAGGTCATCTCCCAAGGACCTAAAGGAATAAAAGCAACTACAGCTAAGAATCCCACCTCCTTGGTCAGGGATTTCCAAGCATTAGAAAGATGGGGTAAAAAAGTATACACCTCTGCAACTCTTGCCATTAGAGCATTAAATTGTCAGTTCCACATGCTGAAATACCAGCAACATACTATGGAACTTATTAAGCAAAAATTATCTACCTTCCCTGACTGTGCAGAAACTAAAGAATTACAGGAGCTTATGCATTCTACAAGCCAAGTCAGCAAGCATAACCTGCAATGTGGGTTTGATGCCCTAGAAGCATTTTGCAGGGCAGCGGTCATAGGTTCTGTACTTAGAAGGCATGCCTGGCTTAAGGAACAGACCTTGCCAGACTATGTCAAATCAAAATTATTGGACGCACCTCTGAACAAAGACAATCTGTTTGGCACCAAAGCAGAAGAGGCTTTAAAAAAGATGGAAGAAAAAGCTAAGTCTATGCAGACAGTCAAAGATTTTTTGCAAGTACAGCCGCCAAGATTCAGTAGGCATTGCCCCTCAAAACAGTGGCCCTTTCTAGCTCCCTCAAGGCCACCTCAGACTAGACCTAGGGGAAGCAGACCATCCAGGCAACAGTCTCAGGGCATGCAGATATCTAAGCAATGGAGTACCTCCACTTCTAAAACAGGGTGTGCTAAGCCATCCCCTTATGGAAAGAATTCACAATGACTTCTCAACTCCTCCCCTCACCTCTGCCCAATTGCTCGTGCCCCTAGGAGGAAAACTTGTCTACCATGCAAAAACTGGGCCTACATCACCAATGATCGATGGGTCCTCAACATAGTATCCCAGGGGTACAAATTTTATTTCCACACGCTGCCATCCCCAAAAGGGTCCCCAGCTCTTCCTCCAAACCAGTGGGCAGAGGCACAAACAATGTTCAATCCCTGCTCTCCTCCAAACCAGTGGGCAGAGGTACAAAACCAAGTTCAGTCCCTGCTCTCCTCCAAACCAGTGGGCAGAGGCACAAACCATGTTCAATCCCTGCTCTCCTCCAAACCAGTGGGCAGAGGCACAAAACCAAGTTCAGTCCCTGCTCTCCTCCAAACCAGTGGCAGAGGCACAAAGCCAAGTTCAGTCCCTGCTCTCCTCCAAACCAGTGGGCAGAGGCACAAAACCAAGTTTAGTCCCTGCTTTCCATGAGAGCAATTCAGCCTGTTCCTGCAGAACAGATAGGCCAAGTGTTCTATTCCAGACTTTTCCTGGTACCCAGAAAAGAGGGCACCTGTCGCCCAATCTTAGATCTAGCCATGCTAAACACCTTCCTGGTGGTACAAAAATTCAAAATGCTCACCGTACAGCAGCTTCTCCCTATGCTGTCCAAATATGCCTAGTTAGCCACCCTAGACCTAAAGGATGCCTATCTGCATATCCCAATCAGGGACTCCTGCAGGAAATATCTACGTTTCAGGGCAGGATCTATGCATTATCAGTTCTCTGCACTTCACTTTGGCTTATCCACTGCTCCCAGAGTTTTCACAAAATACCTGGCTCCAGCCATTGCCTTTTGCAGACAAAGAAATATTCAAATTTACCCCTACTTGGATAACTGCCTGATTCAGGCAGACAGTCAGTAAAAGCTGTTGCAGCACCTGACATTTGTAAAGACCTTCTAACCTCACTGGGGTGTACACTATCAATGAAATTAAATCCAAACTAGTCCCCACTCAAAAAATTCTATTCCTGGAAGCAAGCTTGGACACATCATCCAGGATGGCATTCCTTACTCCAGAAAACAAGCCTATCTGACAGGCTACTTCTCTCAAATGGTCACCAGAACCCAGTTGTCCGCAAGGAAAATCCTGCAAGATCTAGGGTTTATGGCCTCCTGCATTCTACTAATTCCATATGCCAGACTGCATATGAGGAAACGTCAGTGGTACTTAAAACGTGACTGGTGCCACCATTCTTAGCACCTGGGAACTATTATACCCGTGATACCTTGTCTAAGGAAAACTTCCTTTGGTAGGCAGCAGCATACAACAACAACAAGGGACTTCCCTTTACACAACTCCACGTCACCCAGACCCTAACCACAGACACATCAGACTATGCCTGGGGTGCACATCTGGAAGACAGGTGCATTCAGGGCCACTGGAGCCCAAATCAAATTCACCTGCACATCAACCAGAAAGAGATGCTAGCTGTTTAGCATGCTCTAACAGCTTTGAGATCCCTACTCTCTCAGGGGCCTCTTCTAATCAAAATGAACAACACCACAGTGATGTGGTACATCAACAAGCATGGGGGAGCCCACTCTTACCTACTCTGCAGGCTAGCCATGACCTTTTGGAACACGGCCTCAGCCATGCATATTCACCTGAAATGCAAATTTCTTCCAGGCAACCAAAACTCTCTGGTAGACAACTTAAGCAGAAATCTCCTAGACCCACATGAGTGGCAATTAAGCCACAACATCTTCAGCCTTGTGACCCAGAAATGGGGTACCACGAAGGTGGACATATTTGCCTCCCCCTACAACCACCAGCTCAGCAAATTCTGCACCAGGGAACCTCACAGCACGGCCTGGAAAGTGGATGCCCTGTCCTTCCACTGGGGAAACCTCTCAATCTATGCACCCCCTCCTCCTCTTCTTACCAGATTACTACTCAAAATAAGGGAGGAGAGACCAGGGGCAATCCTGATTGCCCCAGACTGACCATGCCAGCACTGGTACCCACTACTGCGCAGTCTGTCTCCACTGCCTCCATGGCACCTCTGTCAGATTCCAACTCTCCTGACTCAGCAGGAAGGAGAGTTCTTGCATCCATAATTGCACACCCTGAACCTGGCAGCCTGACTTATTCCTTGACTTCTCCTCCAGTGGTCAGCCTAAGCAAGCAGGTCCTGGATGTTATATGTGAAGCTAGATGACCCAGTACTAGAAAATCCTATGCTGACAAGTGGAAAAGGTATTGTTCCTGGATCCAGACTAAAGGAGCTGACCCAGCACTGCCGTCCTTACCTCTCATCCTGGATTACTTAGCAGACCTACTCCACAGGGGCCTTTCCTTCTCTTCCATTAAAATCCATGCCTCTGCCATCTCTGCACATTACAGCAAGGAGCCACCTTTCTTCTCACACCCCCTCATCAAGCAGTTCCTGAGAGGGGCTAACAACTTAAGGCCACCAAGAAGAGCCCCTGCTTGGGACCTTAACTGTGTGTTGGAAAAGCTCATGCTCCCCCTTTGAGCCTGCAGCTTCAGCAGAGTTAAAATTCCTCTCTTGGAAAACAGCCTTGCTTTTGGCCATCACTTCAGCTAGAAGAGTGTCCGAGCTACAAGCACTTATGGCTGTGGAACCCTTAATCATTTTCCGTACTGACAGGGTTTCCCTCAGGACTAACCCAACTTTCATGCCTAAAGTGGTGTCCAGTGTGGCTCTCATCCAATCTATTCATTTGACCACCTTTTTCCCTAAACCTCAAAATAAGGGAGAAAGGATCCTGCACTCTTTAGATGTGCACAGACAGCTCAGATTCTACCTGGATAGGACTAAGCCCTTTAGGAAATCTGACCAGTTGCTAGTCAGCTTTGCACCAGGGACAGAGGGCAAGGCCATATCAAAACAAACCATCTCCAAATGGATAGCACACTGTATCTGTTTCTGTTACAAACACCATGGAAAATCACCCCCACAGGAGGTCAGAACACATTCCACTAGGGCAACTTCAACCTCTACAGCCTTTCTCAGAGGAGTCCCTACCAGGGACATTCTGGAAGCGGCAACATGGAGATCTGCTCATACCTTCACCAAGCATTACCACCTACCTATATTTTCCAAATCCAGGATGGGCTTTGTAACCGCAGTCCTGCAGGGTATACTAGCCAGACCCATCTCTTCTTGACTACTTTCACCCATTCCTCAGCTTTGGGAATCAACCCAGGTGTGATGACTGAAACAGTGAAACATGAAGAACAAAGTACAGTTGTGTACACTTACTATAAATGTAGATTTTCAAGTGTATTCACTGTTGCAGTCTTGGATGTTTTTCGTGTTTCACTGTTGCAGTCATTACATTTAGGTTATCTGCCTGCAGGTAGCCCTCAGCTGGCCTGAATACCAGAGTCTTGGATTCCTGCATTGGATTCTGTCTCTTCATCCATGGCGTTAGGTCGTCAGGGGTATAAAACATGCAGCCGACGCCATTACATCAGTCTTTCTTGTTGCACAGTGCCCAAAGCAGAAGCAGTTTGCACGTGCCAGTCGGCCGACTCCTGAAATTTTCACTTTCGAGTTTCAGAACTGAAGTCTTCAAAAAAGCTAAGTACCCCATTGGGGATCCTTTTCCTTGCTCTTAACCAATGTCAGTAAAAGTTAACATTGTATTACCTGTGGAAAGCAAAAAACCCATAAAGATTTTCATTCGTACTGCATTCCTTGCTTAGGCCCAGACCACGACGTCCCTCTCTCTCGGTTTTCTGCCTTGTTCAATCCCCAAACTATTCGTCGTCGGGCTATATTTACAGCAAATTATTTTGGTACTTGGTATAACTATCCAAAATGACTTTGGTAAGCCATCTGACTACCGATATTCTGAAAAAAACGTAAGGATAAAGACAGAGACAGACTGCATAGGTCCAAAACTGCCGACGACGCTTCCGTTAAGCTAGTCGCCAGTTTGCCAGTACTCAGTGAGGCGCTTTTGCAGCTCCTGATACCCACTGCTTCATATTCACAGGCCTCTGCTGAGACCCATTCTGACTCCAGTATGCCGCGAGATGCTTCTTTGACTATGGAACCTGCGGATGTTTCTACCTCGGATGGGTCCGAAGCCACTGTGCAGGCACTGGGTTTTGAGGGTGTATTCAGGCCTACAGATTTGCATTTTAAACCGCCATCTTCTTCATCTAGGCCTAAAACTCGACCCACACCTAGAAAACCGATGTCCAAACCGCATGCTCAGGCCCATATGCCTGAAAAACAAATGCTTAGAATGGCTGAAAACCTTATTACCTTAATTAGGGGAAGCCAGCCTTCCCCCTCTAAGAGACCTAGAACTGAGTTTCCTTCTGATTCTTCTGATCAAGAATTTGATATTTCTGTTTCTTCTGATTACCAGGATTTGCCCTATGAGGATTCTGATGCAGAGGATTCCATTCCCTCTGCTTCCCCTCCAGAAATTTTTTCTTTTGGTGAAACCTTGCACACTCTTAAGGAGCATTTCTGCTGGGAAAGCCAGGATTACTCAGACTCCAAAAAGAAGCTTAGGGAATTCTTACTCCTCCCTCAGCACAGGCCTTTAGCTATCCCACCTGTTCTGGACACTGTAGATGATGCTTTCTTGGAATCTAGCCTTTACCTGACACTTTACCTCCAGCTCCCAGAAAACCTGACTGGTATTAGAGTACCTGACTCTCACAAATTCCACTTCAAGAATCCTACTGCAGATCCAGAGACCATTTCCCCAAGGACCAAAGGGCATTGAGGCTACTGCTGCCAAAAACCCTACCCCTTCTTATAGAGATTCTAGAGCCTTGGACAGATGGGGTAAGAAGGTATATACTTCTGCTACTTTGGCCATTAGGGCTTTAAATTGCCAGTTTCATAAAGTACCAGCAGCATATTATGGGACTACTTAAACAGAAAATTATGTTCATTCCTGACTGTGCTGAACACAAAGAATTACAGGATTTAATGCATTCTGCAGAACAAGTTGGTAAACATAGTTCGCAATGTGGTTTTGATTCTTTAGAAGCATCTTGCAGGGCTGCTGGCACTGGGTCTGTACTTAGAAGGCATGCTTGGCTTAAGAAGCAAAACTTGCCAGATCATGTTAAAGCTAAATTACTGGCTGCTCACTTAAACCAAGACCACCTGTTTGGCAACAAAGCAGAAGTTCTCAAAAAGATGGAGGAAAAAGCTAAATCTATGCAAACTGTTAAAGATTTCCTGCAAGTACAGCCTCCCAGATTTAGTAGGCATTGGCCTTCAAAGAATTGGTCCTTTCCAGCCTCCTCCAGGCCTTCTCAGTCCAAACCCAGGAACAGCAGACCACCTAGGTTACAGTCTCAGGCTACACACAGGCCTAAGCAGTGGGGAGCTCCAACTTCCAAAGCAGAGAGTAGTAAGACACCCCCCTATGGGAAAATGGCACAATGACTTAACCTTAACCCTTCCAAGCCCTGCTCAGCTGCCTGCTTCCTTAAGAGAAAAGCTGGCTCTGCATGCAAAAAACTGGGAACCCATTACTCAGGACAAATGTGTTTTGAATATAGTTTCCCAAGGATACAGATTCCACTTCCTCACCCTACCAACCCCAAACGGTTGGCCAGACCTACCCCCAATTCAGTGGGCAGAGGCTCAACAGCAGCTTCTCTCTCTTCTAAGTGTCAGGGCTATTCAACCTGTCCCAGCAGAAGAAAGGGGACAAGGTTTTTATTCAAGACTTTTCCTAGTACCCAGAAAAGACAGCTCCTGGTGTCCTATCCTGGACCTCTCTATTCTAAACACTTTTTTGGTAATCCCAAAATTGAATATGCAAACACTTCAACAGCTGCTTTCTATGCTAAGGCAAAGATGCCTGGTTGGTAACCTTAGACTTAAAGGAAGCTTACCTACACATTCTAATAAGGAAATCTTACAGGAAATACCTATGCTTCAGGGCAAGCTCCATGCACTTTCAGTTCTCTGCACTTCCCTTTGGCTTATCTACTGCGCCCAGGGAATTCACAAAGTGTCTAGCTCCAGACATTGCATTTTGCAGGCAGAGAAATATTTAAATATACTCATACTTGGATGATTGTCTGATTCAGACAGAAAGCCAGGAGTGGCTATTAAAACATCTGGCGTTCGTAAAGAAACTTCTAAACTCACTAGGGTACACCATAAACGAAAAGAAATCTCACCTAGTACCCTGCCAACAGATTGTATTCCTGGGAGCAAGCTTGAACACAACTTCCCAGATGGCTTTCCTCACTCCAGAGAAACAAGTTTATTTGACAACCTACTTCAAACTACTGGCCACAAAGACCCAGCTATCTGCAAGGAAAATTCTGCAAGCCCTGGGGTTCATGGCCTCTTGCATTTTACTAATTCCATTTGCAAGACTGCATATGAGGAAACTACAATGGTATCTAAAAAGCGTATGGTGTCAACATTCTCAGGACCTGGAATCAATGATTCCTATAATTCCTTGTATAAAGACAGAGTTCCTTTGGTGGGCGGAGACCTGCTACCACAACAAGGGGTTCCCTTTCAATCTACCCCCTGCTGTCCAAACCCTAACAACAGATGCATCAGACTATGCATGGGGGGGCTCACTTGGCAGGGCAGTGCATTCAGGGCAAATGGAACCCGAGACAGATGCACCTGCATATTAACCAAAAAGAAATGTTAGCTGTACAGAATTCACTGACAGCCTTCAAGGATCACATTCTTCCAGGGCAATTATTGGTAAAGACAGACAACATCTCAGTTATGTGGTACATAAACAAGCAGGGGGGGAACCCATTCGTACCCTCTCTGCAGACTAGCCATGGCTCTGTGGAACACTCAATTCCTGCCAGGCAAGCTAAATTCACTGGCAAACGACTTAAGCAGAAATCTCATGGACCCATACGAATGGAAACTGGAACCAAAAATATTCAACCTCTTGAGGAACAAATGGGGGACTCCAGAGATAGACCTGTTTGACTCCCCTCAGAACTATCAATTGCAGAAATTCTGCACAAGGACTTCCCACAGTCAAGCATGGAAAGTGGATGCCCTGTCCTTTACCTGGGAAAGACTCTCAGTTTATGCCTTTCCCCCCTCTGCCTCTCCTCTCAAAGGTTCTGCTAAAGATCAAATAGGACAAACCAAGAACAATACTGATTGCACCACACTGGCCATGCCAGCACTGGTACCCCCTCTTGCGCAGTATGATACTGCTGGAACCATGGCACCTGCCTCAGACCACTTCCCTGCTGTCCCAGCAGGTGGGCCAGATTCTGCATCCTCAGCTTCAAACCCTGAACCTTGCAGCCTGGCTAATTCCTTGAGCTCTCCAATAGCATCCCTTAGTAAGCAGGTGCTAGATGTCATTCTGGAGGCAAGGAGGCCTAGTACTAGAAAATCCTATACTGAAAAGTGGAAAAGATACTGTTCCTGGAGCCAAACTCTGGGATGGGCACAACAGTGCCCAGCTTACCTCATATTCTTCAATACTTAACAGAAATGCTCCACAAGGGCCTATCCTTCTTGTCAATTAAAATTCATGTCTCTGCCATTTCAGCACTTTATAATACTGAACCACCCTCTTCTCTCACCCCCTGCTAAGGCAATTCCTCAGAGGGGCCAAAAATTTAAGACCCCCAGGCGAGCCCCTACTCCAGCCTGGGACCTTAACTTTGTATTGGAAAAGCTCACTCTCCCTCCATTTGAACCAGCTGCAACTGCAGAGTTGAAATTCCTTTCTTGGAAAACAGCATTCCTTCTAGCCATCACTTCAGCAAGAAGAGTGTCTAAATTACAGGCCCTCATGGCACTGGAGCCCTTCATTATCTTCCATGCGGACAGGGTTTCCCTTAGGACCAGTCCTGCCTTTATGCCCAAGGTGGTGTCTAGTGTGGCCCTAAATCAGTCCATTAATTTGCCCACCTTTTTCCTGAATCCACAAAACAAAGGAAAACGAATACTGCACTCTTTGGACGTGCACAGACAACTTAGATTTTATTTGGACAGGACTAAGCTTCTCAGAAAATCTGAAAAGCTGCTAGTTGGCTTTACTGCAGGGGCAGAGGGGAAGGCCATTTCAAAGCAAACCATTTCTAAATGGATAGCCCATTGTATTCATTTCTGCTATAAGCACCATGGAAAACCTACCCCACAGGGGGATAAGATCACATTCCACCAGAGCTGCATCTACCTCTACAGCCTTTCTCAGAGAAGTCCCTACGAGGGACATCCTAGAAGCTGCTACCTGGAACTCTGCACATACGTTCAACAAGCATTACCACATGCCTATTTTTTTATAAATCCAGAGCTGTTTTTGCCACTGCATTCTTGCAGGGCTTAATAGCTGGCCCTAATGCTCTCTAACTTCCTCCTCCCTTCCTTAGCTTTGGAAATCTACCCAAATGTGATGACTGCAACAGTGAAACACGAAGAACATAGTACAGTTGTGTACACTTACCATACATGTAGATGTTGGAGTGTATTCATTGTTGCAGCTCTGGTTACCCTCCCTCCAGCCCCCTGACTTTTCTTGGCTCTACCTTTCCTTCTTGTTTGGTGTATTTAAGTTTTCTGATGTATTTGGTTTTTGATGGAGGTGTACCATAACATATAACTGCTTCCCATTGTGGGGGCACCTGACATCTGAGGCAAGAAAAACTGATGTAATGGCATCGGCTGCATGTTATATACCCCTGATGACCTGATGTCATGGAAGAAGAGACAGCATCCAACACAGGAATCCAAGACTCTGGTATTCAGGCCGGCTGAGGGCTACCTGCAGGCAGATAACCCAAATGTAATGACTGCAACAGTGAATACACTCGAACATCTATATTTATGGTAAGTGTACACAACTGTACTTTTCCCACCCTCCAGCCCCCTTGTCTCTCTCTCTCTCTCTCTCCTTCTCAATTACTCACCCCTTACTGGGCTATTTTGTTTTATTTTCTATTGGTAATGTTATTCCACCATAACTTAGGTCCCTATCTGGGGGGCTCCTGACATTTGGGGCAAGAAAAACTGATGTAATTGCATTGGCTGCCTGTTTTTATGCCCCTGACGACCTGATGTCAATCCTGGAGCGACAGCATCCGACACAGAAATGCCAAGTCTCTGGTATTCGGGCCGACTGAGGGCTACCCCTGGCAGGATAACCCAAGTGTGATGACTGCAACAGTGAATACACTCGAACATCTACATTTATGGCAAGTGTAGACAATTCTACTTTCTATAAAGGGTAAAAAGACAAAGTGGAGGCACTAAACCAACTATTAATTCTGAAATGTTTTATAATGTTTGCAGTGAAACTGACACATACCCATATGTTGGGAAGGCACCATAGGGATGAACAAATCAAATGTAGAATTTTGCCTAGATTTGATTGGCCAAGTGTAGTAAAAAACATTAAGGAAGTCTGTGCAGCTTGTACAGAATGTTAAAAGTGTTTTGGTTTCAAAATATATGTGCCAATCACTGAGTAGTCCCAGTGTGAATGGAAATGCATGATTCAGTTGGTCACTTGGCCAGATGTCTCCATAAATGTTGTAATGACTTCAGGAAACTGAACATGCTATCCATGTTTGAAACTTATCCAATGCCCAGAGTGGATGCGCTCACACAGAGGCTAGGCAAAGCATGGGTTTTGCCATGCTATAATTAGCTGAGGGGTACTTAGATCCTGCTCTGCCGTAAATCTAAAGGAAACACAACATTCTCCACCACTGAAGATCTTTCTCATTATGTTGTCTTTCCTGTTACACTTGACCACTTGACTGTACTGACATTTTTCAAAAACTCATGGATAGGTACTTTGTGTAGCTAAGTTAATGATTTGTTCAGAAGACCAAGAATCACATTTAGCCAAAGTACACACTATGTTGGAATCTTTTAAGCAGTCAGAACTTACCATTAATGCTGCTAAAACTATCTTTCATATGTCAGAATCCAGATGATTAGCATATGTGATTAGGAGAGAGGCAATTAGACCTCAAAAAGACAAAACAGAAGCTGTAACAAATATCTGAAAACATTTCTAATGCTGGCAGCTATTCGATAAAGTTTGTACCTAACCTTCCTACTATAGCTTGTCTTCTGCAGGCCCCATATAGATACACTGAGTAAAAGCAGCAGATGAGCCCTTCATCCAACTGAAAACTGTTTTGTTTTCAAAGCCAATACTAGTCACCCCTCAGTTTGACAACCTCATTATTGTGTGCGTTATCGCATTGAAAGGTGGAGAGATTCACTTCTGGGAAGTTCAAGTTGCCTTGCCTGGGAAGTAATGATCCTGGGATGATACATAAGCTGGGCAGTACAGCTTGAAGCCACAGGACAGGAAGAGGACCTGTGGGTAAGCTTAAGTGCAGCATGCAATATGCAAGTCACATAGTGATAGATTTCCATCGGCAAGTGTCAGCTTTTACTGTGTGTCAGATCATAATGTCATGCAGATGCAGAGAATGTCTTTCCCCTCTGCTGCGTGATGTCAGAGTTCATACACACATATATATGTTTACATGTATTTATTTAGTTATTTATTTAACATTTTTTAACTGGGTAAGTCCAACTGGGAACAATGCCAATTTTCAGTAAAGGCCCGGGGAGAAACGGTCCAGACGCATGTCTTTGTAACATGGGAGGAAACTGGAGAACCCAGAGGAAACTCACATGAATGCAGGGAGGACATGCAGACTCCACACAGAAGGCATCCCAGCTGTGAATCGAACCAGAGAACCTCTTGCTGTAAGGTGACAATGCTACTGCTGCACCACTGCATGCGTACACACACACACACACACATATATATATATATATATGTGTGTGTGTGTGTGTGTGTGTGTGTATATATATATTAAATGTGTGTGTGTGTACCTATGTGTGTGTGTATATATATATATATATATATATATATATATATATATGTGTGTGTGTGTGTGTGTGTATAATTAGCAGGGGATGTGGTGGGTGCAGAGGAACTTAACCCACTCCCTGCAAAATATTGTGGTACTGTTAGAGTTTTGGTGCATACAAACTGTTGTGGTACTGTTAGAGTTTTGGTGCATACAATCTGTTGTGGTACTGTTAGAGTTTTGGTATGTATGGTGGAGTATGTGCATGTGTTTGGATGTCAATGGTGAGTGCTTTGTTGTGGCATGTGTGGTGAGGATCAGCTGAGTGAGTATGAGCAGTGTGCTTCAATCGCTTAGTTTGCAGTCAATGTGTTTAGATATAGTAACATGGACTTCCTTAGGGGCGCATACTCCGGATAATAACAGCACTAGTTTTGTGGCAATGGTCTTAGCATTTACTCTGCATAACAGCATTGCTTTTGGAAATGTTATGATATAGTCTGTTATTATATTAATTGCTGGTTTTACTAGCGATCCTACAATGCCCATAACAATATACTTAAATGGCATGAGTGTAGTCGGCAATGGAATTAATATACTCTCAAATCCATAGTGGAGTGCAGTTTGTTGGCATCCTGGGCAAGACACACAGGCATTTTCTATCCTCATCAAAATGTTTCTCCAGTAAAGCTAGGCTGGTATTTTTATCCTAGTGTTTCCCATTCCCAGGTAACTTCCTACCATGTGACTAGGGCTAGCTACATTACTAATGATTTATAAGATGCTTGCAGTAGTATTCCCAGGTAACTTCCTACCATGTGACTAGGGCTAGCTACATTACTAGTGTTTTATAAGATGCTGGCAGTAGTATTCCCAGGTAACTTCCTACCATGTGACTAGGGCTAGCTACATTACTAGTGATTTATAAGATGCTGGCAGTGGTAGTTAGCTACATTACTAGTGATTTATAAGATGCTGGCAGTAGTAGTTAGCTACATTACTAGTGATTTATAAGATGCTGGCAGTAGTAGTTAGCTACATTACTAGTGATTTATAAGATGCTGGCAGTAGTATTCCCAGGTAACTTCCTACCATGTGACTAGGGCTAGCTACATTACAGGTGACTTCCTACCATGTGACTAGGGCTAGCTACATTACTAGTGATTTATAAGATGCTGGCAGTGGTAGTTAGTTACATTACTAGTGATTTATAAGATGCTGGCAGTAGTAGTTAGCTACATTACTAGTGATTTATAAGATGCTGGCAGTAGTATTCCCAGGTAACTTCCTACCATGTGACTAGGGCTAGCTACATTACAGGTGACTTCCTACCATGTGACTAGGGCTAGCTACATTACTAGTGCTTTATAAGATGCTGGCAGTGGTAGTTAGCTACATTACTAGTGATTTATAAGATGCTGGCAGTAGTAGTTAGCTACATTACTAGTGATTTATAAGATGCTGGCAGTAGTATTCCCAGGTAACTTCCTACCATGTGACTAGGGCTAGCTACATTACAGGTGACTTCCTACCATGTGACTAGGGCTAGCTACATTACTAGTGCTTTATAAGATGCTGGCAGTGGTAGTTAGCTACATTACTAGTGATTTATAAGATGCTGGCAGTAGTATTCCCAGGTAACTTCCTACCATGTGACTAGGGCTAGCTACATTACAGGTGACTTCCTACCATGTGACTAGGGCTAGCTACATTACTAGTACTTTATAAGATGCTGGCAGTGGTAGTTAGCTACATTACTAGTGATTTCTAAGATGCTGGCAGTAGTAGTTAGCTACATTACTAGTGATTTATAAGATGCTGGCAGTAGTAGTTAGCTACATTACTAGTGATTTATAAGATGCTGGCAGTACTAGTTAGCTACATTACTAGTGATTTATAAGATGCTGGCAGTAGTAGTTAGCTACATTACTAGTGATTTATAAGATGCTGGCAGTACTAGTTAGCTACATTACTAGTGATTTATAAGATGCTGGCAGTGGTAGTTAGCTACATTACTAGTGATTTATAAGATGCTGGCAGTAGTAGTTAGCTACATTACTAGTGATTTATAAAATGCTGGCAGTAGTAGTTAGCTACATTACTAGTGATTTATAAGATGCTGGCAGTAGTAGTTAGCTACATTACTAGTGATTTATAAGATGCTGGCAGTACTAGTTAGCTACATTACTAGTGATTTATAAGATGCTGGCAGTACTAGTTAGCTACATTACTAGTGATTTATAAGATGCTGGCAGTACTAGTTAGCTACATTACTAGTGATTTATAAGATGCTGGCAGTACTAGTTAGCTACATCACTAGTGATTTATAAGATGCTGGCAGTAGTAGTTAGCTACATCACTAGTGATTTATAAGATGCTGGCAGTACTAGTTAGCTACATTACTAGTGATTTATAAGATGCTGGCAGTACTAGTTAGCTACATTACTATTGATTTATAAGATGCTGGCAGTACTAGTTAGCTACATTACTAGTGATTTATAAGATGCTGGCAGTACTAGTTAGCTACATTACTAGTGATTTATAAGATGCTGGCAGTGGTAGTTGATTCCTTTTGTCATCTTTCAACTCAAAATAGAGTTAAGGCAAAATGAGAACATTGTGATTACTCTCCTCCCCTACAGCCTTTGTTATTTTTTCTCTTACCCTGCCCTGCTTAAAGTATAATTTGTACATTGTGCTGTTTAAAGTTTGTAGCTGGGATTTAGAAAACCTGGCCACATTGTAGTAAGCAATTTTGCATGATGAGTGACCTGATGAGTGACCATGCATAGGTTGCATGTGATTCAGAGACACAAGTACAGAGTGGGGTGCAAGGCCAGAAGTAGAACTGTCCACTGTATATGCTAATAGCTGTTTAAACAGATGGTGGTGTACAATATTATTAAAATGAGATGTGCCTTCTATGTACATGTGGAAAATCAAGATAGTAGAGAGATTCAGAAACATATAAAGAGAGCAATATGGCACATTAATGCTGATGTTAATGAACTCAGATAAATCCTTGTGTTCATACTACTGAACTGTGCAAAAATGTTAGGGTTGCCACAGCATTAGTTGATGCATATATGCAAGAAGCTTTTTTTGCCACTTATGAGCCATGCTAGTGCCTGAACTCGGCTTTGGAGGTACTGTGTCTTCTGACAGTTATTAACATTTTATAGACTCTGTGACTGTGACATTGTGGTCCTGTACTGTGTGGATAGGGACAACATGCAGGACCTGTACCGTGTGGATAGTGACACCATGCAGGTCCTGTACTGCGTGGATAGGGATACCATGCAAGACCTGTACCATGTGGATAGGGCCACCATGCAAGACCTGCACCATGTGGATATAGGCACCACACAGCACCTGTACCATTTGGATAGGGATACCACACAGGACCCATAGCATGCAGACAGTGTGAATAGGGGCATCATGCAGGACCTGTACCTTGTGGATAGGGACAGCATGCAGGACCTCTACAATATGGATAGGGCTACAGAGCAAGACCTGTATTTTGTGGATAGGAGCACCATGCAGAACCTGTACCATGTGAATAAGGGCAGCATGCAGGGCCTGTACCATGTGGATAGGGAAACCATGCAGGACCTATATTGTGTGGGTAGAGACACTATGAAGGACCTGTAATGTATGGATAGGGGCACCACTCAGGATCTGTACCAAGTAGATAGGGGTACAAAGCAAGACCTGTACTGTGTGGATAGGAGCACAATGCAGGACCTGTACCATGTGGATAAGGGTACAACACAGGGCCTGTACCATGTGGATAAGGACACCACACAGGACCTGTACTATGTGGCTCGGCACACCATGCAGAACTTCTACTGTGATGATATGGTCACCACACAGGACCTGTACTGTATGGATATGGTCACCACACAGGACCTGTACTGTGTGGATAGGGACACCATGCAGGGCCTGTACCATGTGGATATGGTCAACAGACAGGACCTGTACCATATGGGTAGGGATACCATGCAGGACCTGTACCATGTGGATATGGTCACCACACAGGATCTGTAGTGTGTGGATATGGCCACCATACGGCGTCTGTAGCGTGTGGATAGGGACACCATACAGGACCTGTACCATGTGGATATGGTCACCACACAGGACCTGTACTGTGCGGATAGGGACACCATGCAAGGCCTGTACCATGTGGATATGGTCACCACACAGCACCTGTAGCATGTGGATAGGGACACAGTGCAGGTCCTGTAGTGTGTGGATAGGGACACCATGCAGGACCTGTAGCATGTGGCTATGGTCACCACACAGGACCTATACCATATGGGTAGGGTCACCATGCAGAACCTGTACTGTGTGGATATGGTCGCCACACAAGACCTGTACTGTATGGATATGGAAACCACACAGGACCTGTACTGTGTGGATAGGGACACCATACAAGACCTGTTCCATGTGGATATGGTCACCACACAGGATATGTACCATAAGGGTAGGGACACCTTGCAGGACCTGTACTGTGTGGATATAGTCACCACTCAGGACCTGTACTGTGTGGATAGGGACACCATGCAGGACCTGTACCATGTGGATATGGTCACCACACATGACCTGTACCATATGGTAGGGACACCATGCAGGACTTGTACCATGTGGATATGGTCACCACACAGGACCTGTACCATATGGTAGGGACACCATGCAGGACCTGTACCATGTGGATATGGTCACCACACAACACCTGTACTGTGTGGATAAGGACACCATGCAGGACTTGTCAGAAGCAGTTATAGTATGTATCAACATCATCTGCAAGCCTGTTGTATCTGTGGAATACCTATCCCAGTGGATCCCAAGGTATGTGTAGCCTTACATATATTAGGTACAGGGACCTTTCATTGACTAATGGGGGACACAGTGGGGACAGGGTATCTCAGACATCTTCATGAATGATGCTCCATCAGTTCCTCAGTGCTATAGTGCAGCATCTTTGGAAACATATGTGGTTTCCAAATACCACATCATGTGGGACATCTGAGCCATGGCCCGTTTCCCTGTGGTACTAGTAGCCACTGACTGCTCCCATATTGAAATACAGCCCCCAACTTGGGTACAGGGAAGAAAGTAATTGAACCTCAAAGGGTATCATTCACTTAACTACTAGGTGGTATGCAGTGCACATCAGCAGGTCACCCAGGCAGTCATCATGACTCTCATATATGGTGCACCTGCAGTTTGTACCAGTTGTTTGTAAGGGGAAACTTTCCTTGGGGATTTCATTAGGGGGACGATGCCCCCTATATGCCCTACAACTCTGGCTGATGACACCTATCAGAAATGTACATAATGAAGCAGATAAGGATACGACTATGGTTCCTCACACACCAGGGTCATTGTGGAGCATGTCTTTAGGTTTCTGAAGGCATGTTGTGTGGATTAATCAGGTGCTGCCTTGCAGTATAACTCTGTCAGGTGTGCAAAATATTTTTAGTATTTGCAGTGTTACACAATATCATATGCAGGAGGCAGTTAAAGCTGAGGAGCCACCTTCAGCACAACATGCAGGGAGGGCTGATCCCAGTGAGGAGTCAGTAAAGGAGCCATTGATATGGCGATAGTCATGCCACATGGAGGTGGGCACAGGATGCCGTGGCACTAGCAAAGAGACTGGGATAGCGTATTGCTTCAGCCCATATTAAAGCATATAAACTAAAGTACAAGTGGTGAATGCAAATTCAGTACCAGCATGTGCTTACACATGCATAGACTGGCCACACCATGCATCAGACACTGGTCAACCAAGTAACTGCATGCAATAGCCAGGGCATAGGTATCATCATTTGCACAGCATAGGTGTCATCATTTGCACGGCATAGGTATCATCATTTGCACAAGTGGGGGAGCACAGGTGGGAATGTCTTTCACATGGAAATGTGTCAGTGCTGATGATAAGGCAAAGTCGGACTGGATTTATATGCAGAACTGTATTGGGGGGTGTTGGGTGGCACATAAAATGCTTTGACAAGGGCCAGTGTCACTGAATGGCCTTGTGTGAAGTACTGGTGACTGTGGTGATGTAAGTGTGAGTCTGCCATGACACAGTTTCAGCAATAGTTGCAGCACAATGCCTTGGTATACTGAACACATACCTCAAAATCGGGTGTCATATTAATAGTGTTAGCAAACAGAACATTTAAACACAGTACCTTGTGCAGTTGACCATGCAGGTTGAATCCATTATGTTCCTATATAACCCAAAGCAGACAGTTTTACTAAACTGGGCATTGAATACTGGGGCAAGGAAAATTAAGTAAACTGTTACACAGGGATACTGGTGTGCACCTGTGCATGTCCAATGGCAACTCTTTGTGCACAAAGAAACTCTGCTCTAATGTCCAACTGCATGCTGTTGGACTAATGGATGTGTCACTACCTCCTTTAGAGGCCACTAATAGTCTACCTCTAGTTGACGTATCTTCATGCCAAGTGAACAGCTTATTTTTTCTACAACATGTGTAAGATCAGTGGTCTGCAGTGTGCCATTTCTATACATATAATCCTGGCTAGCTACATCATTAATGTCCATCACAAGATCTTTCCATGCATGGTCTTGGTGAACCCAGCTGGCTGCATCTGGCTCAGAGAGCCTTTGGCCATGAAGAAATAGGGCCTTCAGTGGTGCCTCATTCTCCATCTTGAAGAATTTTGTTTTATGGGTGGCTTTCTAGGCAGAGTGGCTGTTCTTGTTTCTGTTATTGTTAGTGAGCATTTTTCTTTATGTGTAGAAACCAGAGTTGTTAACATGATGCCAGTAAGTGCTCCAGGCACCCCTTTACTACTCTGTCCTCTCTGTCTTGTCTGCATACCATGCTGGTGGTTTGTTTGACAGAAACATATGTTTATCAAATCATTTAATCCAATATCAGCCCCTTAATACTACTGACAAAATTTCTGCCACTAAGTCCAAAGCTTTGAAATTTCCACTCACCCGAAATGACATGAATGTTTCCAGTCATTATTAAAAAGTCATGTGGTGCAGTTACAGTCTGTACAGCAGGCAAATGGTTTGACTCAAAATCCTAGCTCCTGAAGCTATAGCAGAGAATGCAAAGCTTCACAGGAGGATAGTAGAGATCCTTACAAGGCACCCGGATGAGTACACCTGTTACATTCAGCACTGGTTATAATATCGACACAACTGGGAACAATTAGCCATGTCGCCGGAAGACTTGCATATCTACTGACAGTTTACAGCAGTCGCCGGCCATTGTATGTTGTGTCCTGCACTGCCGATTCTTTGCTTAGGTGTTGTTGTTCAAAGAAAGCAGTAAGGCTGTTTGGTGCCTTTACTGAGTGTTTGAAGAGAGCCCTTAGCTTTACCTTTCAGATTACATTTGCTGATGCATGTGGGTTTAATTCTCACCCTTGGTTGTGGATTGTGGGGCTGCATTTTCAAGTATGTTACCTATACCTTTAGAGAAAAAAATATGTATGAACTGCATTTTTTCATTGCATCTTTACCTTGTGTCTGTCACCATCTTTCTCAATATTCTTTAAATTACATACATTTTTGTTTTCTCCATTTATTTTAGTTGTATGCAGCAATATCTAGGCCTGCACTTGTCACTCAAGAAAAGGCAATCAGCCTCTTGTTTGTGGCATCACCCATCTTTCTCATTTGGGGGCCAGCATTCCAAGGTCCCCCACCTTGAATATTGGCTGCACGGAGAACACTATCCAATCCTGTTATTGAGGCTGGGGCTGTTGTCCCCACCAGTAGCAGTGGCAGTTGGCGTGACACCTTCATGAGACACTGGCAGCTGAATGATGCTGTGGGGAGTCGATTGAGCAATGGATAGATGTCCACATTGGCTCTCTGGAGAACCTCCTGCAGAGGCTGACTGAACTGCATCTATGACCCACATTGCTTTCTGCATCTGATCCAGGGCCCAATGATGGAGGGAAAGAGGCATGTAAAGCCCCCACTTGGCTGCTGCCAGAAGGATGTCTGTTGCACAACCCCATGCTGACCCTTACCACTTGTGGCTATGTCCATCCTAGTTTGTTGTCCAAGCATCACAAACACAGATCTCTACCCAGAAGCTGTTTAATGCTTTTTCCATTCTGCTTTCCATTGTCATTGTCAGCAGCCCCCTTGGAAACCTTGTCCGTCTTCTAGTTGTGTTTGTGAGCCTCTGCTAACTACCCCGACCCTCCTTCTTACCCCCCTTCCCTTCTCCACGAATATATGAAATATGTAGATATATATATATATATATATATATATATATATATATATGGTTTCACTTCATTATCTCAAATTACTGAAAGCTCGAAATTCAGCATTCCGAGACCATGAAGCTGAAAATGCATAAGAGTGAATTGAAATATCTCGAATCTGCGCTTATGCATTTCCGGTACGTTGTGTGTAGTGTTATGGTGTCTGAAATCGCAGGTAAGTGAGTGTCTTTGTGTGTTTTTCTGCATTGTATGTGTGGGTAAGTGTAGGGAGGTGTAAGTGTGAGTGTGAGTGTTGGATTTCTTGGTGTTTGTGTATGTGTGATGTGCATTTGTGCACGAGCGAGTGTAGAATGCCGTGGGTTGATTTTTTTTTTTTTCGTTATGTGATCTCGGAGTTGGTGTATATAAGTAGGGGGATGTGTGGGTGCAGGGTGGCTTGCCCCCCTGCTTGCATGTAGTGTAGGGTTGTGTGGTTTGTGTGCTGTGGGTAGAATGGTGTGTGTATTATGTGGTGTAATGTGTATGTATGTTCATGATTGTGTAATTCATAATTGTGAGTTTCGGGATTGTGAATGGTTCACGATTTCAGCATTTCGAGATTATGAAGTGAAACCATATATATATATATATATATATATATATATATATATATATATATATATATGTGTGTGTGTGTGTGTGTGTTTTTATAGACTTACATGCACACACATGCAAACATATGTAAAGATATAAATATAGATACAGAAATATAAAATTTGCATGTAACCCACAATTTTTCTGCACCTTCCCTACCTTTGCCTGCTCATTCTTTAACTTTTCAGCTTATGCTCTACATCTTGGCTTGCTTTCCTCATTTTAATTACTTTCTTATATTCCCAATTGTCTTGTCTTACATTTGTCAATAGATAGATAAAACACCAGTATAATGGGCCATGTAAGCTTCTACATGACTTCCCGTCATTGCTGCTTTTTTGTGCCTATGGTCCTACAGAGGCTGTTGCCATCTTGTGCACGACCAATGTTCACAGGTGTTCCTCATCCTTCTCCATGACTACATCTCGGTAAAACATGCTATTATTGTAGACCCTGTTGCTGCCATGATTGGGGTATTTAGTAAATTCCTCAGCTTTTACCAATTACCTTCACTGTTAATTGTGATGAAAACAACACAAACAGCAGAGAATTAGCCATAAAAGCACCCACATTGTTTTTGAATCCCAGGGTATATATTGTACGTGTAAATCCACTAACTCAAGGTTACTTTCTTTACTAGCTTATGTTGAGAAGAAAGGCAGATCTTCATCTCCAAATAAAAAAATCAGCTTCTACGTTTTCAATTACTCTTTAAAAAACTAGATGTTTCAGAACTCACACTAAATGGTAGTCTGTTTTCACAAAGAAATGTCTGCCTGTATTCATTGTCACATACTATTTGTAATTGTTATCAAGTAACGCTTGTTGATAAGCCTCTCTTAAGTCTGCTTTAGAAGACAATTCCACAGCTCAACATGGCCACCATCATTTCTATTCTAGGCAAAGGGCAGATTTCAGTGCTTGTATCCTGATTCACAGTCAGTAAGATAGCAGTGTTTCTTTTTTAAGCAGCCACAGCCTGTTTGCCAGTTTCACTAGTACCTACCCTTTTTCACTATGAATGGTAATAGTGCCCTTTTTTTTAGAACTTTGAAAACAAGATCCTGACTTTTCAACATGATAGATTTCTCTCTGCACAGTGTACTAACTCTTTAGCAGGCATTTTAAGGAATTATTTTATTGATCTCATATAATGAAACACTCTCGCACTCACAGACTTAACTTGCTTTGATTTTAGCATAACTTTTCACAGACATTGTTTCCCACATAAAGATGGTCAAAATCCTTTAAAACAAAGGTAAGAGTTTCATACCGTAGCCATTATCCCAACTTAACATGCAAGTTATCACTTGTGTATTTTTCAAAGATAAAGTACAAAGGATTTTCATTACGCACAAGTAACCACTACCTGTAAGCTGAACAGAACATTTTAAAAAGTCTTGAGAAGTATAGTTTAGAAAACAAATTGTACAGATAGATTCAGACTTATTTACTGAGTTACACTTTTTCTTACTTTTAAATTGCTTAATCATGGGAAGGAGTACTACAAATGCAGAAAGTTAAGTTACTCGGAGACCATGCTGCATGTGGTATGAAGTCTTATCAGCTTGAATAGGTCAAGGCATTTCAAACAGCTAGGCCTGACTCAGTGACCCACATAATCTGTGTGGTATGTGTGAGTGACTTAGAGCTAATATACATATATATTATACTATGTGTTCATGGTCAGTACAATGGCAGGTTGAGGTTAAGGGGCAGAACTATTTTTTAACCGTTTTCTGTAGCTTTGTAAATTTGTTTGTCAGTGGTACACCTTTTTTAACTTATGTCTAGTTTGAAAACCCTTATCAACTGTTTCTATATAAGCTGTTTTGAGTGACGCTTTACATGTCATATGTATTACTTGTTTCCATTTGCTCTTTTCGGGCCTATATTTCATATATTATTTCTTAAAAAAGGCTTATAAACTACTGACCAGTTTCCTTTAAGAAAACTGCTTAGAAATTAAGGAAAACGCCATAATTATATTTGTAAGCATTCTACTCCTGTGCAAAGCTTAGTACAATTTATATAACTATAAGGAACCTCTTTGCAGCTTGTAAAGTCTGGGACTGTGTAACCCAACTGTCTCAGAGGAATTTGAAATCCTTGAAGCATATCATTAAGGAGACAGAAGTGTTTTATTATTGTTTTGATGCAGAAATCCTTGAAGCATGTTATTCTGGAAAATGATGTGTTATAGCATTGTTTTGATGCCCTGCAACCTTATGGGCACACATTGTGTGCTGTCAGCTGTCACTAACAACAAGAGCAACCTTTCCTAGAGCAATCGTATCAACGTGCTTCTTCTCCTTGCTTCAGGAAAGTACTCGGAGGATACAGAGAAAGGTTGACACATTTTATTTATATAGCAGGTAGGGAAATTAATGAATTCAAGGAAAAAAATCAATAATTATTATATTATAGTGTCTGTATATTAGGGTCATGTTCTCTAATCACCTAAATACAGATCGAGGCCTGCTTCCATGTGGTCATGGGTACCTATTTGGAAATTCCAATAAAATGCATTGATGTTCTGCCCCAAAAAATTCTTTTGGGATCTGTGAACTGAGAGGAAATGTGATGCTGAAGCGATTTGACAGTAGGTCTTTTTCCTGAAAATGTTACCTTTAGCATAATCCCAAGGCAAATTCTGCATAACATGTTGCTTTTAAAAGAATTTTGCTACTTATTGTGTATTTGTTTTTCTCTTTTAAGTTACAGCGATGTAAGAAACTGTTCATTTTAACTCATTCACTTCAGTGGAGCTCTGGAGGTTTGTAATCTTAACTTCCAGTGATTGGATCCTACGCTTTTACAGGTTCATAGGTATACACTAAGGCTAACAACCACCAGCAACTAACCAACTAACCATGCAACCCAAGCCAGTTGTGTTCCTGTGTATCATGGGTGTTTATTAGGAGGGCCTATGCTAGTTAAGAAGTCTCTAAGGGTTATGTGAGTAGGGAGCATATTAATTTGGGCATTACTTTCTGCCTCTGTCTATCAGAGACATAGAGGCCAGACCCTAGGTGAATTATGACAATAAATTCATATTAGAAATGATTCAGAGCAAGCACATCTTTACACTGATAGAGCTCATTAGAGTCTACGTCTTAAACTGGATTTTTAAGTTATGATAAACACAGTAAACATGACTTGTGTAATATTTTGTTAATAACGTACACAATATCCCAATAACCACCTAACAACACACACTGTCAGATTTTGTTCTTCCATCTGAGAGCCGTCATATGAGGCTTAGCAGTTATGTGTGTGCATTATCCAGCTGTTGAGATATTTAGATGAATATAAAAATTATGACAAAATAAATAAATCATATATAAACAATATCTCTTAAGTAGTACTAGAGGCCAAATATCAGTGCAGTTGTGTTGCTCATCGTGTAAGCTTTAAGATGAACTCTTTTAATAACTTGTGTGTAGCATGAATTTGGCATTAGTAATGCATATGTGAACAGGTTATATTAGACACAGTAGGATGTAACCACAGAAACACCTAGAGGCATTGGTAGGATGTAACCACAGAAACACTTGGAGGTTTCAGTGGGATGTAACCACGGAAACACCTGGAGGCATCAGTGGAATGTCACCACAGAAACACCTGAAGGTATCAGTGGATGTAACCATGGAAACACCTGGAGGTATCAGTGGATGTAACCACAGAAAAACTTTGAGGCATCAGTGGGATGTAACCACAAAAAACACCTGGAGGCATCAGTGGGATGTAACCACAGAAACTCCTGGAGGCATCAGTTGGATGTAGCCACTGGAACACCTGGCGGCATCAGTGGGATGCAACCAAGGAAACACCTGGAGGCATCGCTAAGCTGTACTGTGTTAAATGTTGATTAATTAATTTGACCATTTCTGTATAATTTTTTCTGTAATTTTCCATCATCTTTCTTATATAATTATTGATGACTCACTGGCTGCTATGACTTGTCTATACATGCTGTGTTTACTTTTGTTAATGTTGTCAGATGTAAGGCTGAAAAGAACCCCTGCAAGGACATCTCACTTAGCCAGTTAATAAATGCTTTTGAATGCATACCAGCTACATATGTTCTGCGATGACTAAATCGTGGAAAGGCAGATGAGTTTTGAGAATGCCTGGTTACAGGGAAATGATACAGCAGGAAGATATATAGAATAATGCTTGTGTGCTGGTTGCATTGAAATAAGCAATAAATAACTCTACACGTGGACTATACTAGGAATGATACTCTAAAACTATGAAAAATAGCCACGAACAAACATGATAATGTGAACATTTGTTAATATTTACCAAAGTAACAGCATATAATCAAAACAGCACAACATCTTGATAACTCTTGAAAACAGGACAAGAAGAAATCCCTTTTCATTAATTATGGATTAACTCGTAATTACAAGCAGCTAACAGTGTTCTTGGAAATAACAAACATTTGTAAAATTATAACATGGAGAAATTATCTTCAGTGTTCCCTTGATATTAATCAGACTGTATCACATTGCAGAAGATTTTCGCTGGGTGTTAGGTTGGAACTAGGTCCAAAATTATCCTTTGTAATTAATTTATAAAATTACAGAAGCAGATAGAATGAAGCAGAGAAACAGATATTAAACGTGAATGACCACTGCCAAGCGTGAGTCCACACTGAATAAATTCAGCAGAGAAACAGATATTAAACGTGAATGACCACTGCCAAGCATGTGCACTGTATGAGTCCACACTGAATAAATTCAGCAGTGAAACAGATATTAAACGTGAATGACCACTGCCAGGCGTGTGCACTGTATGAGTCCACACTGAATAAATTCAGCAGTGAAACAGATATTAAACATGAATGACCACTGCCAAGCGTGTGCACTGTATGAGTACACACTGAATAAATTCAGCAGTGAAACAGATATTAAACTTAAATGACCACTGCCAAGTGTGTGTGCACTGTATGAGTCCATACTAAAAAAATTCAGCAGTGAAACAGATATTAAACGTGAATGACCACTGCCAAGCGTGTGCACTGTATGAATCCACACTGAATAAATTCAGCAGTGAAACAGATATTAAACGTGAATGACCACAGCCAAGCGTGTGCACTGTATGAGTCCACACTGAATAAATTCAGCAGTTACACAATCTAATACATTGCATTTTAATTGTTTCTTTCCCAGAGACTGCGTCTCATGCACTTATCTCCTTGAAATCTCATCCATGCATTCTACACCCTTTCTGAGATTAAATGCTTTCCCCAGTTCCACTTTCCCCTGCCGTCTTGCTATATACTCTTTGCCATAGAGGAATTTTTTGAAAATGTGCAGTTTTCATGTATCTTAGTCATAACATCTGTAACATGCCCCTAATGCACTGTCCCACTAGAAATTAATGATCCACTTTCTAAAGTGACTTTGATTTTCTTACTGGGCACACACTGTGCTGTCTTAATGACTCAGCTCAGGGGACTGGTGTCAGGTATGATTTGGGATATGGTAGGTGGGGATGGGGGGGTGAAGGTTGCACTGAATCTGTCAGCTAGCAGGTTGGCGATATCTTCTGGTGCAGTATGAGTGAACCCATCTACAACCAGTTTGGCACATAGCTGGGCATTCCTTTTTAGACTTTGGATATATTTAAAGAATGCCTTATGACTATCCTTGGCTAGGAATGTAAATTTAGTTTTGTAATTTGCTTTAGAAGACTTCACAAAATTTCTGATTTTCTTGTTTAGATTTAGGAGGGAGCTCTTCCTCTGCACAGTGAGATCCCTCTTGCTTTTGGACAACAATTTCTTCCTCTTCTTATATAACCTGTTTATGCTTGAAGTCAATCACTGTGGCTTGTTTTCACAAGAAGACCTGCTTTCAATCTGGTCAGGTAGAGCAGAGTTTATACAGTTGCTTAAGTTCTGTAAAGGGCATTTGCATACACTTCTGCATAGTGACCATTGATGTCTGCAATTGCCGGTGGTATGAAGCTTTTTATACCATCGCTTAGTAGGCTGTAGTTAGATTTGGTAAAGTTTGTTATAATTTTTGTTCCTGAGAGGGTGTTGGTTCCAGTAGTTACTTCTTGTATTAAAATTTTCTTGAGTGCTGCAGGGTAAACATAAAATCATAAACTCACATGACGACTCATTGAACTCGGCACAATAGAAATTGATCCATTTCTACTGATCAGGAAGAGTCCGATTACAATCTTGGCCTTCTGAGGCATCCCAGCAGGAGTGAAAATTGTCCGCCAACAATGCTGACATTTTCATTTGTTGTCTTGTTAATCGACATTGCCTATTCTGCAGTTCACAACTCTAAATAACTAGTAACTGCAAGAGAATGAAATGGAATTGTGCAGTGTGGTATAGAAGTACACAAAACTGAGACCTCAGCAGGAGGAGATGTAACGAGATAGAAATACCGATATATAACTAGAACAGAAAATCATAAGATGGGAATGTTGAGGACCACAGAAGTGAAATATTTTGAATATCAAACCTCCCAACTAGTGCAGACATTGAAACAAGTGCTAACATGAGTCCAGATGGAGGGTTGCTTGTCTCCTGTGGTGCTTCACATTCTTGTCTTTTAATTTTTCTGGTGTCATTATTACAGAATTTAAAATTTTAGCAATATATGTAGACATGCACACACAGAGACACACACACACACACACACACACACACACACACACACACACACACACACACACACACGCACACACACACAGCTGATTACTTAAAGTTCACATGTCAAGTTTTTCAAGGGGAACAAGAATGCCCTGCAAACAACATAACTGGTATTTAGGTCCGGTCAGCTGGCATAATAATCCCTGGCACATTAATAAGAAGGACCCAATCACTCTCTTAGTGACCACAGTTAGGCTGCAGATGTTCTAAAGTTTCTTCTGGTCAAGGTTTCTGGTGAAGTTTCTCCAACTCTTTCCACTTGTACCATTTTTAGTTCCACACCTTGTTTCTAACAGCACCTTACAGGTCATTTGTATGAAGCAATTCTGTTACAGGCTTTCCTACCACACTATGTGGTATGTACACCTCACCTGTTCATACATAATATAAGTTGAATACATTATACATCCAAATACCATATCAAACAACATTTCATTAGCTAGGGAGGTTAGCATAATGTGGAAGGTATTTGCCTTAAAGGCACAAGGTGCAGGGTCTGATTCTCACATAGGTAAATTGGCTAGGCTTAAAATGGTCACCAAGAGCAGTTAGCCTAGTACTAATCTATGGACTTATGAAAAATGTTACAACATATCTGTTGTTATATCTAGAGCTACATACTTATATAAGTGTATACTACCTATGTATATCTATCTATATATAGATAGCTATAGATATAATTTGTTTCAATATATTTTGCATCAGTAGGTGGACAGACATACAGACAGACTGCCAACTGTCAGTTCATTGTAGCTAACCATCAAATGGCCTATTCAGCAAACTGCTGTCACTGGGGTTGAGACCACAAAAATCAGTTTGTGTATTTTACTGAAAGATCTCTGTAGACACTGGGGCTGAGGCCTCCCAAACCAGTTTGTGTATTTTACTAACAGATCTTTGTAGGATCAAACAATAAGACACAACAGTCTTCCATGTGATAAGAAAGTTGTGACATCCAACCTGTCCCATGGCCTGGCTGGCATTATTTACTGATCAGTGTAAACTAGCTACTTGGTATTTTGTTGCAAAGCTCATTCTGATTGGATCAGAGGGTGCACATGGCACTCACCAGGGTTGTGTTAGGTTTCCTACAGAGTCATTACTGTCCTTCTTTTTGTGTGAGTTTTCTATACCCATTTGTAATTTTATATCTATTTCCAACATGAGTACTACTGCTTGTGGAACAGATCCTTGTCCTACCAGGTTTCTTCTCACCAACATATCGAGAGGTATGCGATTCAGTTCCTGTCCCTCTTGAAGACTGAATCATTTAATCTCAGTTACGAAGGACTTGATTACTCCAGCTTTTAAATAGGTAGAGTTAGGACATGATGGTTTGCGCATACCTCTCAGCCTCTTAGAGCAAGAAATCTGAACAAAGCCATAAATAAAAGTGGGACAAATGCCCAAAAATAGGGACATTTTTAAATATTGCTCTTACAAACTTAGAAAGTTGATAGAATAACAGGTTTTGTATTAGAATGGATTTTTCTGAAGGGTATGAAGTCTGAAACTCAAATGTGTGTCTTTATTTTCCAACTTCAATCTTTAATGATTTGTTACTAATTTGCCAGAAAACCACAATTTTATGAAACATGGACCAAAAATATGAGACAAAAATCTGGACATTCTGTGAAAATCTGTACAGTTGAGAGGTATGGGCTTGTGTAACTTTTTACCTGTCTGAAACCATCATTTTGTCAGCAAATTTCTAGAGAAAGTGTTGTATTTTCCATTGTAATCATATTTGTGAGGAAAGATCAGTGATCATTTCCAGTCCAGTTTTTGAGCCAGATATAACACTGAGACATCCCTTACTTGGGTCATAATGATCTCTTTTTGGTGACCTAGCAACATCATTATTCTGTTTTGGTCTGATTCATGCTTTCATTAGTATTTGATAAGGTGGACGGTGTAATCATACTAGAATGACCGGATTGTTATTGAGGTATCATGGAGCAGTCGGGGCTAGTTTTCCTCCTACCTTTTCAGAAAAAAATGGATTTCGTAGTCTCAGGAATTGATGGCGTTCCATCTTAGTCTCTTCTTTATGAATTTCCACAAGTATCCCAACTCATTGGACCCTAGAGACATTCTGATAGCATTGGACTTTTTCAGAATGAAGGAATGCCTTGCTCAAAGTGGTAGGAAACACAAAGAGTTTCTGTGAAACAGATTAACTTTAAAGTGGTTAGACAATTTCACTCCCACTTCATATAAATGAAGGATGGAATTGGACCCACTAAAGAGATAGTTTATACCTCATGGACTTGCTACAAATGTGCCTTACATGCCTTTCAAGACTTAAAATGTGGAAAAGACATCAAACATTCCTTAAATACAAGCCTCAGTCATGTGTTCTCCTCCCAATTTACTGAATTTGGGGTGATTTTGTGGAGAATCACAGTGGTGAGTACATGACCTCTCCTGTAATGCATAACACACTTTTTCTCTCAATGTTTTTAGTGGTACAGATTTTGGGATTCCTGTTATGAACATATTAAGGTACTAAGACGTGCTTCCAGGTAATCCTTCTGCTGTACTTCATCTGCTACATTTTATTTTGCTAATATTAAAGTTAAGTACAATTAAATGTCGCTTTCGCTGCTGCTGTTATCCTTATCGTAAATCGTTGAAACCTGCGCTTCTCATTTTTTTTTTTGGTTACAGATGGCTAAACTGATAAGCCTGCGCAGCTCAGATCAATACTGAGAGGCGTTCAGACATCCCTTGAATCTTTTACGCACATTAAATTCTTGTAACAATATTCTTCCTATTAGTTTTGCCATTTGTGTTTGTTAACAAGTTTTCCTTACAGGGATGTGACAAAAATAACCTTTTTAAAGCTCTGCAGGATTTGAGGTAGAACTAGTTAGCCATCTTATATTGGACTACATTGAGCTAACCATGTCACCACACCTGTCCATATAATTTTAATGCATTATGCCCCCAAAATGTATGTTATAAAGATAATTACCAGACTGCATTATTTTACGGTACCCCATTATGTGGGTGTATTTACTGGCTATACTTGTCATTTCTTGACCATGTTTTTTTCCAGCAGGCTTCCATTCTTTATTTATTTTATTTAACATTTGTTTACCAGGAAAGTCTGACTTGGAATGAAGCCAATTTTCAGCAGAGGCCCGTGAGAAACCCACCAGATGCATCTCTGTAATGTGGGAGGAAACTGGAGCACCTGGAGGAAACACTCACGAACGCACAGAGGACATGCAGACTCTGCACAGAAGGCACCCCAGCTGAGAATCAAACCAGAGAACCTTTTGCTGTGAGGCAACAATGCTACCGCTGCACCATTGTGCCCTCCAATTGCAGGCTTCTACAGTCCTGGCAGTTGATTTTATAAGTAACCAGAAGTGCTAGGCACAGATCTCCACATAGTGGGTGGAAATGGGTGGAAACATGTATTTTCTGTGTCTTGTTTTAGTTTGTTTGTTTCTTGCTATATTATTTAGAGTGTGGCATTTTCTATGTGTGAGGGATTTCACTGAAGAGGAGCCGATCACTGGGTTCTCTGGGAGCAGTCATGCAGTATCATGCCATAGTCGTGCCGTAGATATCACTGCTATTTAATACTGTATTAGCGCTCATGCCATAGTCGTGCCATAGATATCACTGCTATTTAATACTGTATTAGCGCTCATGCCATAGTCGTGCCGTAGATATCACTGCTATTTAATACTGTATTAGCGCTCATGCCATAGTCGTGCCGTAGATATCACTGCTATTTAATACTGTATTAGCGCTCATGCCGTAGTCGTGCCGTAGATATCACTGCTATTTAATACTGTATTAGCGCTCATGCTGTAGTCGTGCCGTAGATATCACTGCTATTTAATACTGTATTAGCGCTCATGCCGTAGTCGTGCCGTAGATATCACTGCTATTTAATACTGTATTATTGCTCATGCTATAGTCGTGCCGTAGATATCAGTGCTATTTAATACTGTATTAGCTCTCATGCCATAGTCGTGCCGTAGATATCACTGCTATTTAATACTGTATTAGCGCTCATGCCATAGTCGTGCCGTAGATATCACTGCTATTTAATACTGTATTAGCGCTCATGCCATAGTCGTGCCGTAGATATCACTGCTATTTAATACTGTATTAGCGCTCATGCCATAGTCGTGCCGTAGATATCACTGCTATTTAATACTGTATTAGCGCTCATGCCATAGTCGTGCCGTAGATATCACTGCTATTTAATACTGTATTAGCTCATGCCATAGTCATGCCGTGATATCACTGCTATTTAATACTGTATTAGCGCTCATGCCATAGTCGTGCCGTAGATATCACTGCTATTTAATACTGTATTAGCGCTCATGCCGTAGTCGTGCCATAGGTATCACTGCTATTTAATACTGTATTAGCACTCATGCCATAGTCGTGCCGTAGATATCACTGCTATTTAATACTGTATTAGCGCTCATGCCATAGTCGTGCCGTAGATATCACTGCTATTTAATACTGTATTAGCGCTCATGCCATAGTCGTGCCGTAGATATCACTGCTATTTAATACTGTATTAGCGCTCATGCCATAGTCGTGCCGTAGATATCACTGCTATTTAATACTGTATTAGCGCTCATGCCATAGTCGTGCCGTAGATATCACTGCTATTTAATACTGTATTAGCGCTCATGCCATAGTCGTGCCGTAGATATCACTGCTATTTAATACTGTATTAGCGCTGCATACTGTCCAGTAAAAAGAAAGCAAAAGTAATGACAAGTGCACTCAGATGTGTTCCATCTTGTTTATTCGATACACACACAGCGATGAGTACTGTAAAAATGAAACCCCAGACGTATAAGAAATACCATTTTTTGCCCATTTTCTAAAGACCTGCACATCCATGCCCAACTTATCGGCATACAGAAATAAGACTGTAACAATAACCCGGGCTGTACAACTTTGACTAGCTGCTTGGGTTCCTGTTGGACCTGGCATCAGTAAGGAGACAGGTATGACATGGCTTCAGCCTGCTGGTCTTTGGTAGAGTAGAGAAGAGGACATGTGGTTTGGGCTCACATTTTATGGTATAATCCTCATTAGAGATTGCAGATGGCATAAACCAGGGAGAAGGTCCACTTGACCACAACACCCAGAGATGTAACTGTGTGTTGCAAGACTGAGTGCACACAGACCTATTTCAATAACAACAAGCATGTAATGGTGCAGTGGTGCTTTGACAGTAGTGCATATCTGGTCATCAGGGCAACACTCAGGGTTTTATTCCAATAGGCCAAAGAGTTGGGTATATGTTCGGCTTCAGAAAATAAAAAAAAGTGAATGACTAAATACCGAAAGAAAAACAGTGAATGAGAACATTACTAAACAACGTCTATGAAAATAAATTCATGAAATGGCCATAGTTGGCCACAATCATGAACACAACCAACCATGCCCCCACACCCCCCCCCAACATAGCTAAACTGTTGGCTGACAGGTTCTGTGAAAACTTCACTCTCCTGTCCCCACCACACATACCCCGTTGACATCCCAACCACCTGTCCCCTACCTTGTATGTCTAAAAAGCTGGTTGTAAATGTCCTCTCTAAGGCCAGAAACACAGCATCTGTGGGAATTTATAACATCCTGGGCTTCAACAGGAATTGGCAACACCAATGGGTACTCTTTTCAGTCATAGTCTAAGCACCAGCTTCGTACCTGCCGAATGGAAAGCAGGGACTGTTATTCCTTTGCACAAAGGTTGTGCTTCCACTGACCCTGGGAACTATAGACCTATCAGCCTGACCAGCCTTATCTGCAAGGCCATGGAGCAAATCACCATGGACCTTATCAACAAAGATATAGGTAACCTCCAAACACTTGACCCTACTCAGTTTGGATTTGTCAAAGGGAGATTATACCTTTTAAACCTGGTGGACTTCTTCGAGACAGTCAACAAGGCCTTGGACAAAGGGAAATCTGTGCATGCAGCCTACCTGGACTTAGCCAAGGCGTTTGACACTATCGCCCACTCAGGCAACATTGACAAACTCACCCAACTAGACATTAACCCTTATATCATTAGATGGGTTGCTAACTGCCTCGCTGATAGAACTCATATAGTCAAAATAGGGGAATCCATGTCCAACAGCAGACCTGTAACCAATGGTGTTCCACAGGGATCAGTCCTGGGAACCTCTACTGTTCAGAAACTATTTCTCCAAAGTACAAGCAAAAACTAAAGGTCTGTGGCTGACAATGTTTGCTGATGACTGCAAACTGGCAGCCGTCATAGAATCTCCAAATGATGCCAGCATCCTACATGAGGATCTTGCGCAAACAACTGACTGGTGCCAAAGTCATGGCCTTCAACTCAATAAAAAAAAAATTATCATCCCTTTCAGTAAGAGCGATGTTCCTGTTAACTACCACATCAATAGCAACACCCTACATATGCACTCAGTAGTGAGACATCTGGGCACACAGGTTGACAGCAAGCTTACCTTTGACCACCATGTCTCCACCGTGGTAAGAAGGGCATTCTATATTTTTCATCTCATAAGTAAACGCATTGCCTCCAGAAAAAAAAAGAATTTATAACCTCCCTGTACTCTTCTCTCATCAGGCCAATAATTGAGTACAATGCCCCTTTAAGTATATACCTTTCCAAGCACCTTCAGCAGTTGGAG